>NC_079405.1:518799-647561 GCF_029220125.1 Pseudoliparis swirei
GCATGATTTCATTTGTTATAATAATTTAGTTTTAAAAGATTAAAAAAGGTAACTGAATTTTAAAAGACTGATCTCAATAGTGTGGTACAGAAGAACCGGAACTAGACGGAGTGCCACTACAGTTTAGTCAAAAAAAATTAGCTTAGCCGAGTTTCGCTGGATTACCTGGACAGGTGGGGAACGCAGCCAGCGGCCGCTCGAGTGGAGCGGGCTGGAGGCGCGCGGTGGAACGGGTGATCCATGGAGCTACGAGAGCGCAGCCAGTCTGCCGCTCGTGTCAACGGACTGGAAGCTAACGTCGGACCTGTGAATCCATTGAAGTATTCTACGAGATCAGGTATCGAAAACTCCTTTTTATCTTTGAGTATTATGAAGATACGAAGATATACGGAGGATTGGAGGAAAACGAAAATTAATCTGTAACTGCTCAATGCTGAAAATAGCAATGTGATGCACCGTTGTGAGAACCTACAGTGATACGCCTATATGCAGTCAATGCGGAGGTTTTGGCGATTTTTGAGAAGCTGTTTTTGCACTCGTTTGTTAAAAGAAAAGAGCTTTTGAACGGAGGCATACAACTTGAGCACTAACTCGGCAACGTGTACGATGGCTGATGGGGAAGAGAGAGGTGTGGAGGATGTGACGGCGAAGGGAAGATCACGTAAGCCATAAGGCATTAGAAAACCAGTTGCAGAAATACATTGCATTGAGGAGACGCAAATTAGGAACTCTGACGAGCACAATAAGGCAGTTTGAGATACTAATGAGTGATGCTGGAAATGTCCAAAATGTGCAAGATGCGATGGAAAACGATTTTGCAGAGTTGGTAGGAGAGTTCAGGAGTCTCAACAGTGAAGTTGCAAATCTTTTAGATGAGGATGAAAGAACATTTGACCAGGATAATTGGTTTGAAATGAAAATGGCACCAATCAGAAAATTTATGAAAGAAACTAAAAGATGGATAGCAGTTGTGCATGAATCAACACCAGTGCTGCCAATGGAAAATGTACAGCAAAAAGAATTTGATATAGTGGATAACCTGCAAGAAGCTGTTAGACCACATGACAGTATTTCCCAGGCAGGAGATAGAAATGCAGAAGGTGGTAGCCTATGTGGAACACAAGTCATGCAACATGCGCATCACGTGTTTCATCAACACGGGTTCTACAGGAAGCACAACATGCAGCCCTGCTAGAACGTGCCGCAGCACTGAAGAAAAAGCAAGAGCTTGAATTTAAATCTGCTAGAATCCAAGCTGAAAAAGAAGAATTAGAGATGAAAACAGCATTAGCTGAAAGTCAAGCAAAATTAAAGGTGCTTAAAGAATATGAAAGATCTGAAGATGGTTACAGTTACCATATGCCAGTGCAACAATTACAATTTGGGAAAGTGGTGAAGGAAATGGTTAGCATAAGGATACCGCAACAAGCTAACACAAACGTTCACATTCAACCATCAATGCTGCACTCGCAACCATCACCGCCTCAGTCAGCCACAAGTCATCAGTCTAACACTCAAGTGGACAGAAGTGATGACATACTAAAGGTCATGCAAAGGCAGAATGTAATCACAGAGCTACTTGTAAAACAACAACAGCTGTCTCAGCTACCAACAAAGGACATTCCTGTGTTCCAGGGCGATGCGCTACAGTTCAAGTCTTTCATCAGAGCGTTCGAACATGCGATAGAACAGAAGACTGACAATGAACAGGATCAATTGTACTTCGTGGAACAGGATACAGCCGGTGAGCCCCAAGAGCTTGTCCGCAGCTGCACTCATATGACACAAAGCAAAGGCTACCTTGAGGCAAAGCGGCTACTTCATAAGCACTACGGGGACGAATTACGGATTGCCAGCGCGTATATTGATAAAGCACTAAAATGGCTGCAAGTGAGGTCCGAGGATGAAAAGGCACTGAGTGCTTACGCAATGTTCCTGATTGGATGTCTCAACACCATGACGGACATTGAATACTTGGAGGAGATGGACAACCCTATCAATCTACGGACAATGTTGTCCAAATTGCCGTACAAAATGAGAGAATGTTGGCGGGCTGTAGCTTTCGATATCAAAGAGCGAAGTGGCAGAAGAGAAAAGTTTGCTGACTTGGTGAAATACATTGACCGTCAAGCTAAAATAGCATCAGATCCACTCTTTGGTAATATACTAGACAGCCGCCCATCTACGAGTGGAAAAACAGAACAGAACGAGAGGTATCCCCCAAAAAAAGAAATACGTGGAAGCAGCTTCGCCACCAATGTTTCAGCAGAAAGCAAAGGGCCTCAAGAAACGCATGCTGAGCCAGCGATCTCAAGCAAAACCACAAGCGCCTTCGATAAGCCGTGTCTGTACTGCCAGCAGCCTCACACTCTTGCTGCATGCTGTACAATCAAAGCTCAGCCACACAAAGAACGAGTGGACTTCTTGAAGTCAAAGGGTTTGTGTTTCGGATGTTTAATTCCTGGTCATCTCAGCAAATTCTGCAATAGAAGAAGTGAATGTAAAGAATGTAAGTTGAAGCATCCGGACATTCTGCACATAATCAAAGAAGGATCTGCTGTGCCTGAAAAGAAAGAAGATGCTCATGGAAGCCAAGTATCGTGTGCTCAGGTTTCTGTCCAACAAGAGTCTTGTAGCCTCACAGGGGCTGGAGAAGCTGAATGTGTGTTGTCAATAGTACCGGTGAAAATTAAATCAAAGAAGAGTAATAAGTGTGTAGAAACACGCCTTCTTAGACCCAGGAAGCACAGCAACCTTCTGTACGGAAGACCTACAACGAAAACTGAATGTTAAAGGAAAACCGACACAAATACTTCTCAGCACCATGGGACAAGACAAACCTGAAGAACCAAAGCTCATGAACAGTTTAGCTATCTCAGACCTTGAAGTGTGCGGATGGGAAGACAGCAGCTTCATTGACCTGCCGAAGGTGTTCACACAAAGAAACATATCCGTGCACTCTGGAAACATACCTAAGAAGTCAGACATCCAGAAGTGGCCTTACCTCAGAGAAGTGAGTTTGCCAGAGATACAAGCTGACATAGGCCTACTTATTGGAGCCAACTGTTCGAGAGCCATGGAGCCATGGCACGTCATCAACAGTCAAGATGGAGGGCCGTATGCTGTCAAGACCGCCATTGGCTGGGTGGTGAATGGACCCATAAGAAAAGAATTGGAAGACGAAGAGAGTGAGTCACCTCATCTATCAGTGAATAGGATCTCCGTGATGGAAATAGAGAAACTTCTAGTCGAACAGTACAACACTGATTTTCCAGAGCGAAAGTACGATGACAAAGAAGAGATGTCCCAGGAGGACAAGCAGTTTTTGCATTCGGTGCAGAAGACGACAACATTCGAGAGTGGGCATTACTGTGTTGGACTGCCACTCAGGAACGAGAAGGTCAAAATGCCCAACAACCGATGCGTCGCTGAACAGCGCATAACCTGTCTGCGACGAAAGCTACAGAAGAATCCTGAGTTCTTGGAGGACTACAAGAGCTTCATGCACACGATCATTGAAAAGGGCTCCACCATTCAAGTTCCACCACATCAGCTGAACCGTGACGACAACAGGGTGTTCTACATACCACACCACGGTGTTTATCATCCGAAGAAGAAAAAGCTCCGGGTGGTTTTTGATTGCACTGCCTCCTTCCAGGATCGATCCTTGAACAGTGAGTTACTTCAAGGGCCCGACATGACCAACACATTGGTTGGTGTCCTCTTAAGATTTCGTGAGGAACCTGTGGCGATAATGGCGGACATTGAGTCAATGTTTTATCAGGTTAAAGTGCCAGAACATGACGCAGACCTTCTACGTTTTCTTTGGTGGCCAAACGGCAAGTTGACTGAACCTGTGGAAGAATTCCGGATGGCAGTGCACCTCTTCGGAGCCACCTCTTCGCCGAGTGTTGCCTCATATGCGCTAAGAAGAACTGCTGAAGATCACAGAGATGTTGCATCCCCAGAAGCCGTTCAGACAGTCCTCAGTAACTTCTATGTGGATGACTGCTTGAAGAGCCTAGCAACAGTAGATGATGCAGTGACCTTAGCAAAAGATCTACGGACTTTGTGTGCCAATGGGGGCTTTACTTTGGCAAAGTGGATGAGTAACAGCAGGAAGGTGTTGCAGTCAATCCCAGAGACTCTCAGAGCTAGTGAAGTGAAAGACCTGGACCTGAGACACGACGCTTTGCCAGTTGAAAGGACCCTCGGTGTCCAATGGGACACAGAAACCGATCATTTCACATACCGAATGAAGCTGCAAGACAAACCAATGACCAGAAGAGGCATCTTATCAGTTGTCAATTCCATCTACGACCCCCTCGGCTTTGTGGCCCCGGTCATCTTGCCAGCTAAACTCCTGTTGAAAGAACTCTGTAAAGAACAACATGGGTGCGATGAAGACGTCAGTGAGAAGCATGCTGAACATTGGAGAAAGTGGATTGAAGATGTTACTTACCTCTCCAACTTTCGCGTGAACAGGTGTTTGAAGCCTTTGGATTTTGGATGCACTGTTGCAGCGCAGTTGCACCATTTTTCAGATGCCTCAGAGTCTTATCTGGCACTGTGTCTTATCTGTTATTGGAGAATACAGTAGGTAAGAAACATTGTGCATTCCTTATGGGAAAATCAAGAGTAGCCCCACTCAAGTTGATCACTATCCCAAGACTTGAGCTGACTGCAGCGGTTGTGGCAGTGAAGGTAGACAAGATGCTACAGCAAGAACTTAAGATCCCACTGCAGCAATCCATCTTCTGGACAGATGGCACTACGGTGCTCAGATACATCGACAGCGAAACAGCCCGTTTCAAGACCTTTGTCGCTAACAGAATTGTACTCATCAGAGAAGCAACCAAGCAGTCACAATGGAAGTATGTTAGGACGACAGAGAATCCTGCAGACCAGGCCAGCAGAGGCCTGAAGGCAAAGAACTTGGTCCAAGGGAGAACCTGGATCAACGGGCCAAGCTTTTTGTTGAACAGTGAAAGTGACTGGCCAGAGCAGCCAGACAGAAAAGAAGAAAGCCTGCCGAACGATCCGGAAGTCAAGAACAAAGTCACAGTCAACGCAATCCAAGTCAAAGAAGATATGGAACCATTGAACGAACTGATAAACTACCATTCAGATTGGCATAAATTGAAAAGATCAGTAGCCTGGATTTTGAAAGTAAAGGAAACTCTGTTGAAACTGAAAGAAGAAAGAAAAGAGTTTTCTCAAACAATCCATCAATCTGAAAAGGACCCTGAAAAGCAAAAGTCAAAATTAGAACAACACATGAAGAAGTACAAAAGAACATTAGGAAAGAAGTCACTTACCCTGGATGATTTAGTTGCTGCGGAATCAGAGATAATCCGATGCAGCCAGAGACAGCAGTTCAGAGAAGAGGTTAAAACCTTGCAGAAGGGCAGACAGCTCAGCCGCAGCAGTCAGTTGTCCAAACTGGACCCCGTTCTCCAAGACGACACTTTAAGGGTTGGTGGAAGACTCAACAAGTCTGCCATGCCAGAAAATGCGAAACATCCAATGATTCTGTCTAAACATAGCAGAGTCGCCACACTGATTTTAAGAGACATACACCAAAGAACAGGACACTGTGGACGCAGTTATGTCTTGGCACAACTTAGACGCAAGTACTGGATACCACAGGCCAATTCTGCGATCCGAAAAATAATCAGCAAATGTACAATATGCCGCAGGATCAATGGAAAGGTTGGAGAGCAGAAGATGGCAAGCTTGCCTGAAGATCGCCTATTGCCAGACAAACCTCCTTTCACGAACACCGGTGTTGATTTCTTTGGACCGTTTGATGTCAGACTGGGCCGGGGTACGGTCAAGCGATACGGCGTGATGTTCACTTGTCTCACACTCAGAGCGGTGCACATCGAAGTTGCAGATAGCCTTGACACTGACTCTTGCGTTAATGGAATTCAACGTTTCATAAGCAGAAGAGGCCAAGTTACCATCATGAGGTCGGATAATGGCACTAATTTTGTGTCTGCTGAAAGAGAACTGAGAGAAGCCATCCAACAGCTGGATAACGTCAAGATTGAAAGAGCCCTGCAACCAAAAGGGATAAAGTGGATTTTCAACAGTCCAGCTGCCTCTCACCAAGGCGGGGTTTGGGAAAGACAAATCCGGACGGTGCGAAGGATCCTTAATTCAATATTGAAAGAACAGACAGTGAATGATGATTGCCTACACACAATATTGTGCGAAGTGGAAAGCATCATAAACGGCAGGCCGCTCACAAGCGTCTCAGATGATGTGAATGACGTTGAGCCTCTGATACCGAACCACTTGTTGTTGCTGAAATGTCAACCCAGCATGCCTCCAGGCATATTCAGCAAAGACGACACATACACAAGAAGAAGATGGAAACAAGTCCAATACCTCGTGGATTTATTCTGGACCAGATGGACACATGAGTATCTTCCACTTCTACAGGAGCGCCAGAAATGGCGGAGGCCTAGAAGAAACTTCATGACCGGAGATGTCGTGCTAGTAGTGGATAGTTCCTCTCCACGCAACTCCTGGCTCCTGGGGAAGGTTGTGGAAACATTGCCAGACTCGAATGGAACAGTGAGAAGAGTGAAGATAAAGACTAAAACCAGCACGCTGGAAAGGCCGGTAAACAAGCTGTGCCTATTGGAAGAGGCCATATCAGAAGAGTGAAGAGAGAAGATACTAGTTTAATAGTTATGGACATTTGAAATATTGTGGCTCTTGCTTGTTGTTATAATATTTAAGTATAATTGCTTAGTCCTCCCGTCTAACCAATTAGGGGCCGGGTAATGTAAGAGCCAATTGCATGATTTCATTTGTTATAATAATCTAGTTTTAAAAGATTTAAAAAGGTAACTGAATATAAATCCTTTTCATTATGATTTGAAAGAATGTTTAATTTAACATATATAATTTAGTATTGTATTTGAAAGCTGAATAATTTGTCTGAATGTGAGCTTCCAATCAGATGACGTCACGTCAGTATAACAGCTGTGTTGGACTGTCAGTCGTGTTTGAGTTCAGAGTGTTGGAAGCGACATAGTTTTTTGACCGTGTGACCATGTACTATACCATTTTTAGTAAACATCATTTTGTATGAAAGAACTACTTGTGTCACTCGCGTTTCAATTAATAGCTTTTTAAAAGACTGATCTCAATCGTGTGGTACAGAAGAACCGGAACTAGACGGAGTGTCACTACAGTCACCTCCACCCAGAACATAGTCACCTCCACCCAGCTCAGTCACCTCCACCCAGAACATAGTCACCTCCACCCAGCTCAGTCACCTCCACACTCTACACACACATTCAATATGAAGCTGGATCATTGGCTGGAGGAGCTTCAGGGCGTGGCTGACCTCTGACCTGTGTAGAGTATTGACCCTGTGATGTCACAGCTACTGGTTCATGACCCCTGTGTGCGCTCCAGATCCAGGAGATCACCTTTAAGAACTTCTACACAGCCTCCGTCACGCTGCGCCTGCTGAGGAGGAGCCCGGGGCAGGAGGCCAGGTGGAGCACCGCCCTGAGGGACCTGCAGCTGATGGAGAACCCCCACACCGAGGCCGGCTCCCAGGACTACTGCTCCATCCACAGGGCGCAGGTGATGGAGGGGCCTCGCTAAAATATATGAGATGAGATGTGACATCACTGTGACATCATTATGTCATCACTGTGACATCACTATGACATCACTGTGACATCACTCTGTCATCATTATGTCATCACTGTGACATCACTATGTCATCACCATGACATCACTGTGACATCACTATGACATCACTGTGACATCATTATGACATCACTCTGTCATCATTATGACATCACTGTGACATCACTCTGTCATCACTGACATCATTATGTCATCACTGTGACATCACTATGACATCAATGTGACATCACTGTGACATCATTATGTCATCACTGTGACATCACTATGACATCACTCTGTCATCATTATGACATCAATGTGACATCATTATGTCATCACTGTGACATCACTATGTCATCACCATGACATCACTGTGACATCACAATGACATCACTGTGACATCACTGTGACATCACTCTGTTGGGTGGGGTCCAGATGCAGGTGGAACCGGACCAGGTGGTGTCGGTGAGGCTGGTCCTGAGGCAGCCGTCCTCCGCCTGGCTGAGCTTCAGCCTGGAAGAGGTCTCCATCTTCCCCCATGTGGAGCCGGTCCGTTCTTGTCTGAAGTTGTACACATGTTGTTGTTGTTGTTGTACGTACAGAGACTGTAATTCATGTGAATTAATGAACATAGTTTAATGTAATCAGAGGAAGGCCAGCAGCACAGCTGTGTTGTTCTGCTTCCCGCCAGCAGGGGGAGCCAGCGCTGCACCCAGAGGATGTTTTATTGTCATCACTTGTTCACAGCTGATTGTTCCTGTTATGACGCAACATGTGACTCCATGTACACCTCCAGGACCCTGAGAAGGAGGTTTCTGATTGGCTGTCGGACCTGACGCTGGAGGAGCAGCCCCCGGGCCTGGAGGTGCGCTCCTCTGTTGTGTCATGTGACGTGTCAATGTGTTCATGGGTAACCTCCCAGAGGACGGTCTCCCCTCACCAGTGAGTTGTGAGCCGTAAGTCTCCTCATGCAGTTGTGGTGGTCTGCAGGGCCTCCCGGACCCCCAGACCGTGTCCTCCAGCCTCCAGCAGATGTGGGCCCTGACGGAGGTGATGCAGACCACCCAGACCACGGCCTCCATCGGGCGCTACAATGTGAGTCTGAAGCTCTGTGAGCAGAACTGTGTCTACATAGATATGTTTTGTATTCATTTGTTTGATCTTTTATTATACATATATATTATATGTATTATTATATACAATAATATAATATTATAGATATTTTAAACTTTTCTGTTTTATTCATATATTTGATTTTGTGTTATATATATCTTATATTAGGTATGTATATATTTTTTGGTAATTTACTTTTAATTATATATATATTATTATATACAATATTATTATAATTATATTATATATTTATTTTTTCGTTTATTTTGTATTATATATATATATATTATAATATGCTTATATATATTAATATATTTAATATATATTAAAGACAAATGTGAAGTTGTTCCTGTTCTGTTGGATGAGTCTGGGTCTCCATGACGACGTGTACCTGTGTCCTCCTCCAGGTGGACGGATGCTACGACATCAACCTGCTCTCCCTGACCTGAGGCGGCCTCGAGCTCAGGAGAACCACGTAGAGACAGAACGTAGAGACAGAACATAGAGACAGAACCACGTAGAGACAGAACGTAGAGACAGAACGTAGAGACAGAACATAGAGACATAGAGACAGAACATAGAGACAGAACCACGTAGAGACAGAACACGTAGAAACAGAACGTAGAGACATAGAGACAGAACATAGAGACATAGAGACAGAACATCGAGACATAGAGACAGAACACGTAGAGACAGAACCACGTAGACAGAACCACGTAGAGACAGAACATGTAGAGACAGAACATAGAGACAGAACACGTAGAGACAGAACACAGAGAGACAGAACACAGAGACAGAACACGTAGAGACAGAACCACGTAAAGACAGAACACGTAGACAGAACCACGTAGAGACAGAACATAGAGACACAACCACGTAGAGACAGAACATAGAGAGACAGAACCAGGTAGAGACAGAACACAGACAGAACACGTAGAGACAGACCACGTAGACAGAACCACGTAGAGACAGAACACAGACAGAACCACGTAGAGACAGAACACGTCGAGACATAACACGTAGAGACAGAACATAGAGACAGAACGTAGAGACAGAACACGTAGAGACAGAACACAGAGACAGAACCACGTAGAGACAGAACACGTAGACAGAACACGTAGAGACAGAACACGTAGAGACAGAACACGTAGACAGAACACGTAGACAGAACACGTAGAGACAGAACCACGTAGAGACAGAACATAGAGACAGAACACGTAGAGACAGAACATAGAGATAGAACACGTAGAGACAGAACCACGTAGAGACAGAACACGTAGAGACAGAACACGTAGAGACAGAACGTAGAGACAGAACGTAGAGACAGAACATAGAGACAGAACACGTAGAGACAGAACACAGAGACAGAACACAGAGACAGAACACAGACAGTACCACGTAGACAGAACACGTAGACAGAACACGTAGAGACAGAACACGTAGACAGAACATGTAGAGACAGAACACGTAGAGACAGAACATAGAGATAGAACACGTAGAGACAGAACCACGTAGAGACAGAACACGTAGAGACAGAACCACGTAGAGACAGAACACGTAGAGACAGAACATAGAGACAGAACACGTAGAGACAGAACACATAGAGACAGAACCACGTAGAGACAGAACACGTAGAGACAGAACCACGTAGAGACAGAACACGTAGAGACAGAACCACGTAGAGACAGAACACGTGTTGCGTACTGGTGTTTGTTGTGACTTCAAGGAGCACCTGAACATAAGCTTATCTATTTATTTTAAAGTATTAAAGACATGTATTTATACATTGAGGTTTACCTTCATTACTGTTCATACCACCACCTGTTCTCTCTCCTGATTAGTGTTGTTCCAAAAAGAGAGAACCCTGTTGTATTTGGTGAATGCTTAAAAATAATAAAAAAGTCAGGGTGACGTAGAATAGACCTTCATGCCACCGGACTAACAGGTGGAGCTGTGGGCGGAGCCTGTGGAACCAGTCTAACACCAACAAGTATGTGGAGATATTAATAAATCTAACTTGATGTTGTTCAGAGGCTGCGTGGAGTCTCCACAATGAGGCCGACAGGTACTGGACTCAGAGGAACTCTGGTACTGGTTTCAGACCGGGTCAAAACCAGCAGGTCACATAGGAGTAGGGGCCAAACCCAGTCAGAGCAGGTCGAGGACGGAGGGGCCGAGGGACGCCGGACAGGTCTGCACCAACACACAGGGAGGCAAGGAGGGAGGGACTGAGGAGGGAGGGACTGAGGAGGGAGTGGGCAACAGGTGAACCCGCGGTGAGGGACGACCAGGTGTGACGAACCAGGCAGACCCCTGATGGAGGGGAGCTTGAGACCGGCTCCTGATGGTCCACCGGGATCAGGCAAGGATCAAAGACGTCATGGAAACCCGTCTGGGGGGGTCTGGGGGGGTCTGGGCAAGACTAAAGCCGGCTCTGCTTGACCGCGGTGTGGGAGATGGGACGGACCTTCATGGATGAGGGTAGTTTAAGGTGGACAGCAGCCAAGAGACCAGGAACAGGTCCACTGAGCTCCTCTCTCCTCTCTCCTTAGGGACGCTTAGGAGACACTGAGCTCCTCTCTCCTTAGGGACGCTTAGGAGACACTGAGCTCCTCTCTCCTTAGGGACGCTTAGGAGACACTGAGCTCCTCTCTCCTTAGGGACGCTTAGGAGACACTGAGCTCCTCTCTCCTCTCTCCTTAGGGACGCTTAGGAGACACTGAGCTCCTCTCTCCTTAAGGACGCTTAGGAGACACTGATCTCCTCTCCTTAAGGACGCTTAGGAGACACTGAGCTCCTCTCTCCTTAAGGACGCTTAGGAGACACTGAGCTCCTCTCTCCTTAAGGACGCTGAGGAGACACTGAGCTCCTCTCTCCTCTCTCCTTAGGGACGTTTAGGATACACTGAGCTCCTCTCTCCTCTCTCCTTAGGGACGCTTAGGAGACACTGAGCTCCTCTCTCCTCTCTCCTTATGGACGCCTCTCTCCTCTCCTTAGGGACGCTTAGGATACACTGAGCTCCTCTCTCCTTATGGACGCTTAGGAGACACTGAGCTCCTCTCTCCTTATGGACGCTTAGGAGACACTGAGCTCCTCTCCTCTCTCCTCTCCTCTCTCCTTAGGGACGTTTAGGATGCACTGAGCTCCTCTCTCCTCTCTCCTTATGGACGTTTAGGATGCACTGAGCTCCTCTCTCCTTATGGACGTTTAGGATACACTGAGCTCCTCTCTCCTCTCCTCTCTCCTTATGGACGCTTAGGATACACTGAGCTCCTCTCTCCTTAAGGACGCTTAGGATACACTGAGCTCCTCTCTCCTCTCCTCTCTCCTTAGGGACGTTTAGGATGCACTGAGCTCCTCTCTCCTCTCCTCTCCTTAGGGATGTTTAGTCTTAGCAGAGCTAAGAGCATAGCGGATAAAACATAACACAAATAGCACCAACAATAAGACTTACTAGACGGAGGAATTATAGAATGGAGACAGGATACGTGACTTGTCTGTTACACAGCCAATAGAGAACTGCCCTCACCCTCCAGTGAGGCTTTTTATTGACACTCAATAAACAGTTCACGCCCACACACAGGTGGCTCAAATCAGGTTCATTGGTCACATCAATCAGTTCAAGTTGCCCAATGTCCATTAGTAAATACGATAGAAATAGTAATAAAGTTATCACACAATATGAGAGCATATCTCAACACCCCCACTTGCTCTTACTTTGTGAAGTTCATAAGTACATTGTTCAGTACATCATTTTCCAAAAATAAATTCATCAAACTTATTCAACTTAAATTTGGTAGCAGGCTTTGTCATCACATCTGCTACCATTTCCTCAGTAGGGCAGTATTCTAATACAATGTGACCATCGTTCACAGTGGACCTAATGAAATGATACTTGATGTCAATATGTTTACATCTCTGTCGGCTGACAGGATCCTTTGCTAAAACAATTGTACCTTGGTTGTCTTGAAAACCTTAGGTTGTGGATACTTCTGTTTATCAAGACCTTCAAGAAGCTGTTTCAGATACAGGCACTCTTGAATTGTGGCTACTAAAGCCATATACTCTGCCTCACAAGTGGACAGTGCAACAGTGGGCTGCTTTTTGGTTTTCGAGAAACCAGTGTGCCATGTTTTGTTAGGCTCACACAATAACCAGTGGTACTGCGTCTATCATTGTCAGCTGCCCAATCTGCGTCACTGTATGCTTGTAGACCTAAAGTATCACATTTTGTGTAACACAACCCTTTGTCACTTGTACCTTTAAGATACCGGAGAACATGTTTAACTGTAACCCATTGCTCATCAGTTGGCTCTGAAAAGTACTGTGACAGCTTGCTTACAACAAAACTTAAATCAGGTCTCGTACAAACAGACAAATAGATGAGGCTACCGACTACCTCTCTATACTTTCTGGCGTCTATCATCATGTCGGCACCATCAGTGTAGTTTAGTTTTTGTTCACAAGGTGTAGACCTTGGTTTGCAATCCTGCATGTCAAATCTTTCCAGGATTTTGTCAACATACTTTGCTTGTGACATTTTCACACAGTTATCAAACTGGTTGAAATCAATACCCAGAAAATGTCTGAGTCTTCCCAAATCTTTCATTTGGAACCTGGATGCAAGCATCGCTTTCACAGACTTTAGCATTTTCATCACTTGCAGCAATGATCAAATCGTCAACCCAGATCACCATTAACACCTTGTCGTGTTCCGTTTCTCTTGTGTAAACACAATTGTCGGCTTGATTTTGTACAAAATGATTCTTTGTGAGATAATCATGCAACACTTTGTTCCAATTTCTGCCCGATTGTTTTAGCCCATATAATGAGCGTTCTAGCTTACAGACCAACTTTTCATTGGTGCTAGATTTCACCTCGTAACCCTCTGGTTGTTCCATGTAGATCTCACAGTCTATCGGTGCATTTAAGTAGGCCGTTTTGACATCCATCTGGTGCAAAATCAAGTCGTCCTGTGCTGCTTTCTGCATCAACACTCTGACACTAGTCAGGTTAGCAGTAGGAGAAAATGTCTCCTTGTAGTCAACTCCCAATTTTGACTGTAACCCTTTGCCACATACCTGGCCTTGTATCTCTCAGACCCATCACTGTTTTCTTTAGAGCATAAACCCATCTACCCCCACTGCTTTCTTACCGGAGGCAAGTTGGTTAGAGTAAATGTGTTATTTGCTTTAGAGACTGCATTTCTTCATCCATGGCATTAACCCACTCTTTTGATTTGTCTGAGCTCATGGCTCCTTCAAAGATACAGGTATGTAAAAAGTGACTTTATAACAGTAATCAATGTTACTTTGGACCTGGTCCATTTTTCCAGCAGACTGAGAAACATTGTCACGTAGGTAAAATGGCTTCCTTCTCACTCTAGAAGGGTAAGTTCTCGGCTCATGCTTAACTTCAACTGCTCTCGGTTGGCTACTCTCCTCAGTCACAATGACTGGAACCTCTTCAGTCTCAAGGACTGGGATTGCATTCTGCCTGAATCTATCTGCTCTGTTTTCTACCATCAGATCATCATCATCAACATTAGTCTGAGTCTGTTGCTCAACCCCAGGCTGAGAAACAAACTTGACTAATCTATTTCTCTGCACCTTCCCGCTGTCAGGAAAATAGATAAGGTATGCTGGACTGTTTTTGTCATACCCAACAAAAACACCTTCTACACCCCTTGGGTCAAGTTTTTTCTTGTCTTGAACATAAGCAAAACACTGTGAGCCAAACTTTTGCATTTTGGACAGGTTGGGTTGTCTCCCAGTCAACGCCTGTACTGGTGTTTGCTTTGTTCGTTTGTTGAAACAACGGTTTCTAATCACTGCTGCTGTCTGTACAGCATATGGCCTGAACCTTTTGGTAGGCCACTATCAATTAACATGCATCTTGCCATATCAAAAGTGTGCCAATTTCGCTCAGCCGTTCCATTTTGATGTGGAGAATACGGAGCTGAGGTCTCGTGCCTAATAGCATTTTTAACCATTAAAGATTTGAAACTCTTAGCAGTGTACTCTGTACCATTATCTGATCGCAAAGCTTAATTTTGCCATAAGGCGCTACATCGCCAGAAACCGCTCAGTGGCTTGCACTGTGTCACTCTTATTTTTAAGGAAATACACAAATACAGCACTGGAAAAATCATCAGTAAACGACAGTGTATACTTAAACCCTCTCTGGACTCTGGGGATATTGGTCCTGCCAAATCTGTGTGGACCAGCCCTAGTGGCTCTGTAGCTCTAGCATCAGGCTTTCTATTTATGGTCTGCACAAATTTGCCCTGAATACATACATCACAGTGTGGAGGTTTACTGGTTGCCCCTTTAATTTGCATGCCCTCGACAACAGGTGGCAACTTCAACACATCCTCATAGTTACAGTGACCCAATACTTCATGCCACGTTTGTAAATCAAGACACCCTTTAACTTGGTCATCACATTTCACATCATTATCTACCGTGTGTAAATAATAAAGCCTGTTGTGTACGTGTATGTGGAATTTCGTACCATTTCTGTGAATCAGAATGTCCTCTCCTTTCTTGAAGATCACCGTCGCGTCACTTGCTGTAGCCGCTTTTACAGAAAAGATGTCTTGCGGATAGGAGGGGATGTACAACGCGTCTTTCAGCGTTGTTCTCAGCTGTCGACCTGTGCTGTCCGTCAGACAGACCACCGCGTCGCCTCGCCGCTCTGCTACGCCGCTGCACCGGGTGCCGTCGGCCAGCTCAACACAGTGTGACTCGGCCTTGAACTCGCCGTTGAAACACTTGAACTTGGCGAGGTCTGTAACGATGTGCGAGGTCGCCCCGCAGTCGACCATCAGGCCCCTCACGTTGACATCTTGGCTCGGCTGGACATCTGCTGGCATGTCGCTCAACCGGAACGCATACTCGTCCTCCTCCTCCGTCTGCTCTGAAGCTTTACGGGCGTCATCTTGGCCTCGTCGCCTCTTGCTCCGACAGGTCTCGCTGCTGTGTGTGTCGCTCCTGCAGTGGCTGCACCACACTTTGCGCTGACAAGCGCGGGCGAGGTGTCCGTGTGTCCCACACCTGAAACACCCCGGGCTCGCGTCCCCCGTCGCCAGCTGCTGCTGCTGCTGCTGCTGCTCACGTTCGCCTGGACCTCCACCTCGTCTGGTGGGTCTCGCTGCTCGTCGCCCCCGTGCTGTCATCACATTGTCCTCAGTGTCTGGAGCACGCATCTTCTCTGTGTCCTCGTAGCTTCGCAGTTTCGTCTTGAATTCAGGAAACGCCACGGTCTCATCTCCTTGCGTGATGTAGATAACGAACGGTTTAAACGATTCGGGAAGCCCTTTTAGAACCATAGCTACAAGTAGCCCGTCACCAAAGTCTCGCCTGCGTTTCTCAACGCTGTGCTGACTGTCTCAGCACGTATCACATAGTCGGTTACACTCGCTGCTTGACTTCTGGAGCGAGGTGAGCTCAGTATAAAGGGTGATAATTCTTGGCTTTCCTCTGCCTTGGTAATAGTTTCTCAAAATAAGTAGTGCTGCTCTACCGTCGTCGGGTGCTTCCCGCATCACCAGGGACAGGCTCTTATCATCCAGAAACTGGATAAGCTCAGCATATGCTTCTTCATTCTTTGCCTCATTCCGCAGCAGTTCCTCTTCGTCCTCTGTCACAGGCACTCTCAGAATGGTTTCTTTCAACCCTTGCAGACGAAGATGGCCCAAGAACTTAGTCTCCCACAGTTCATAATTATTTTCATCCCCGTCAAATAACAAGCGCGACCAGCGGCTCCCACTCGGCTCTACTGGCTTTCTGCTACTAGTCATGTTTGGTGCCTACACGCACCTAGTCTTAAGTGTTAGTTTTAAATGTTTTGCTCTATAGGTTTTCGCCATCACCTGGGCCCATAACCTCTTAGCAGAGCTAAGAGCACAGTGGATAAAACATAACACAAATAGCACCAACAATAAGACTTACTAGACGGAGGAATTATAGAATGGAGACACAGGATACGTGACTTGTCTGTTACACAGCCAATAGAGAACTGCCCTCACCCTCCAGTGAGGCTTTTTATTGACACTCAATAAACAGTTCACGCCCACACACAGGTGGCTCAAATCAGGTTCATTGGTCACATCAATCAGTTCAAGTTGCCCAATGTCCATTAGTAAATACGATAGAAATAGTAATAAAGTTATCACACAATATGAGAGCATATCTCAACATTTAGGATACACTGAGCTCCTCTCTCCTCTCCTCTCTCCTTAGGGTCGTTTAGGATACACTGAGCTCCTCTCTCCTCTCCTCTCTCCTTAGGGACGTTTAGGATACACTGAGCTCCTCTCTCCTCTCTCCTTAAGGACGTTTAGGATGCACTGAGCTCCTCTCTCCTTCGGGACGCTTAGGAGACACTGAGCTCCTCTCTCCTTAAGGACGCTTAGGAGACACTGAGCTCCTCTCTCCTTAAGGACGCTTAGGAGACACTGAGCTCCTCTCTCCTTAAGGACGCTTAGGAGACACTGAGCTCCTCTCCATAAGGACGCTTAGGAGACACTGAGCTCTCTCCTTAAGGACGCTTAGGAGACACTGAGCTCCTCTCTCCTTAAGGACGCTGAGGAGACACTGAGCTCCTCTCTCCTTAAGGATGCTTAGGAGACACTGAGCTCCTCTCCTTAAGGACGCTTAGGAGACACTGAGCTCCTCTCTCCTTAGGGACGCTTAGGAGACACTGAGCTCCTCTCTCCTCTCTCCTTAGGGACGCTTAGGAGACACTGAGCTCCTCTCTCCTCTCTCCTTAGGGACGCTTAGGAGACACTGAGCTCCTCTCTCCTTAGGGATGCTTAGGAGACACTGAGCTCCTCTCTCCTTAGGGACGCTTAGGAGACACTGAGCTCCTCTCTCCTTAAGGACGCTTAGGAGACACTGAGCTCCTCTCTCCTTAGGGACGCTTAGGAGACACTGAGCTCTCTCCTTAAGGACGCTTAGGAGACACTGAGCTCCTCTCTCCTTAGGGACGCTTAGGAGACACTGAGCTCTCTCCTTAAGGACGCTTAGGAGACACTGAGCTCCTCTCTCCTTAAGGACGCTGAGGAGACACTGAGCTCCTCTCTCCTTAAGGACGCTTAGGAGACACTGAGCTCCTCTCTCCTTAAGGATGCTTAGGAGACACTGAGCTCCTCTCTCCTTAAGGACGCTGAGGAGACACTGAGCTCCTCTCTCCTTAAGGATGCTTAGGAGACACTGAGCTCCTCTCTCCTTAAGGACGCTTAGGAGACACTGAGCTCCTCTCTCCTTAAGGACGCTTAGGAGACACTGAGCTCTCTCCTTAAGGACGCTTAGGAGACACTGAGCTCCTCTCCTTAAGGACGCTTAGGAGACACTGAGCTCCTCTCCTTAAGGATGCTTAGGAGACACTGAGCTCCTCTCTCCTTAAGGACGCTTAGGAGACACTGAGCTCCTCTCTCTCCTTAAGGACTTAGGACACACTGAGCTCCTCTCTCCTTAAGGACGCTTAGAGACACTGAGCTCCTCTCTCCTTAAGGACGCTTAGGAGACACTGAGCTCCTCTCTCCTTAAGGATGCTTAGGAGACACTGAGCTCCTCTCTCCTTAAGGATGCTTAGGAGACACTGAGCTCCTCTCTCCTTAAGGATGCTTAGGAGACACTGAGCTCTCTCCTTAAGGACGCTTAGGAGACACTGAGCTCCTCTCTCCTTAAGGACGCTTAGGAGACACTGAGCTCCTCTCTCCTTAAGGATGCTTAGGAGACACTGAGCTCCTCTCTCCTTAAGGATGCTTAGGAGACACTGAGCTCCTCTCTCCTTAAGGACGCTTAGAGACACTGAGCTCCTCTCTCCTTAAGGACGCTTAGGAGACACTGAGCTCCTCTCTCCTTAAGGGCGCTTAGGAGACACTGAGCTCCTCTGAGGACACTGAGGACTCCTCTCTCCTTAAGGACGCTGAGACACTGAGCTCCTCTCCTTAAGGACGCTTAGGAGACACTGAGCTCCTCTCTCCTTTGACGCTTAGGATACACTGAGCTCCTCTCTCCTTAGGGACGCTTAGGAGACACTGAGCTCCTCTCTCCTCTCTCCTTAGCGACGTTTAGGATACACTGAGCTCCTCTCACCTCTCTCCTTAGGGATGCTTAGGAGACACTGAGCTCCTCTCCTCTCTCCTTATGGGCGCTTAGGAGACACTGAGCTCCTCTCTCCTCTCCTTGGGCTTAGGAGACACTGAGCTCCTCTCTCCTTAGGGACGCTTAGGATACACTGAGCTCCTCTCTCCTCTCTCCTTATGGACGCTTAGGAGACACTGAGCTCCTCTCTCCTCTCTCCTTATGGACGCTTAGGAGACACTGAGCTCCTCTCTCCTCTCCTTAGGGGCTTAGGAGACATCTCCTCTCTCCTTATGGGCGCAGGAGACACTGAGCTCCTCCCTCTCTCCTTAGGGACGCTTAGGAGACACTGAGCTCCTCTCTCCTCTCCTTAGGGACGCTTAGGAGACACTGAGCTCCTCTCTCCTTATGGACGCTTAGGAGACACTGAGCTCCTCTCTCCTTAGGGACGCTTAGGAGACACTGAGCCCCTCTCTCCTCTCTCCTTAGGGACGCTTAGGAGACACTGAGCTCCTCTCTCCTTATGGACGCTTAGGAGACACTGAGCTCCTCTCCTCTCTCCTTAAGGATGCTTAGGAGACACTGAGCTCTCTCCTCTCCTTAGGGACGCTTAGGAGACACTGAGCTCTCCTCTCTCCTTAGGGATGCTTAGGATACACTGAGCTCCTCTCTCCTTAAGGATGCTTAGGAGACACTGAGCTCCTCTCTCCTTAAGGCTTAGGAGACACTGAGCTCCTCTCTCCTTAGGCTTGGAGACACTGAGCTCCTCTCTCCTTAAGGACGCTTAGGAGACACTGAGCTCCTCTCTCCTTAAGGACGCTTAGGAGACACTGAGCTCCTCTCTCCTTGGGGCGCTTAGGAGACACTGAGCTCCTCTCTCCTTAAGGACGCTTAGGAGACACTGAGCTCCTCTCTCCTTAGGGACGCTTAGGAGACACTGAGCTCCTCTCTCCTCTCTCCTTAGGATGCTGAGGAGACACTGAGCTCCTCTCTCCTTAAGGGCGCTTAGGAGACACTGTGCTCCTCTCTCCTTAAGGGCTTGGAGACACTGAGCTCCTCTCTCCTTAAGGACGCTTAGGAGACACTGAGCTCCTCTCTCCTTAAGGACGCTTAGGAGACACTGAGCTCCTCTCTCCTTAAGGATGCTTAGGAGACACTGAGCTCCTCTCTCCTTAAGGACGCTTAGGAGACACTGAGCTCTCTCCTTAAGGACGCTTAGGAGACACTGAGCTCCTCTCTCCTTAAGGACGCTTAGGAGACACTGAGCTCTCTCCTTAAGGATGCTTAGGAGACACTGAGCTCCTCTCTCCTTAAGGATGCTTAGGAGACACTGAGCTCCTCTCTCCTTAAGGACGCTTAGGAGACACTGAGCTCCTCTCTCTCCTTAAGGACGCTTAGGAGACACTGAGCTCTCTCCTTAAGGATGCTTAGGAGACACTGCTCCTCTCTCCTAAGGATGCTTAGGACACTGAGCTCCTCCTTAAGAATGCTTAGGAGACACTGAGCTCCTCTCTCCTTAAGGATGCTTAGAGACACTGAGCTCCTCTCTCCTTAAGGACTTAGGAGACACTGAGCTCCTCTCCTTAAGGACGCTTAGGAGACACTGAGCTCCTCCTCTCTCCTTAAGGATGCTTAGGAGACACTGAGCTCTCTCCTTAAGGGCGCTTGGAGACACTGAGCTCCTCTCATAAGGGCGCTTAGGAGACACTGAGCTCCTCTCTCCTTAAGGACGCTTAGGAGACACTGAGCTCCTCTCCTCTCCTTAGGACGCTTAGGAGACACTGGCTCCTCTCTCCTTAAGGACTTAGGAGACACTGAGCTCCTCTCTCCTTAAGGACTTAGGAGACACTGAGCTCCTCTCTCCTTAAGGATGCTTAGGAGACACTGAGCTCCTCTCCTTAAGGGCGCTTAGGAGACACTGAGCTCCTCTCCTCCCCTCTCTCCTTAGGGCGCTTAGGATACACTGAGCTCCTCCCTCTCTCTCCTTATGGACGCTTTAGGATGCACTGAGCTCCTCTCCTCTCCCTTATGGACGTTTAGGATACACTGGCTCCTCTCTCCTCTCCTCTCTCCTTAGGGGCGTTTTTTAGGATGCCTGGAAACCACTCTCTCCTTATGGGCTGAGGGAGACACTGGGCCTCCTCTCTCCTTAAGGACGCTTAGGGACACTGGGCTCCTCTCATGGGACGCTTAGGAGCACTGGGCTCCTCTCTCATGGATGCTGAGGAGGATTGCAGGCTCCCTCTCCTTAAGGATGCTTAGGAGACACTGAGCTCCTCTCTCCTGGACAGCTTAGGAGACACTGAGCTCCTCTCTCCTTAGGACGGCTGAGGAGACACTGAGCTCCTCTCTCCTTAAGGATGCTTAGGAGACACTGAGCTCCTCTCTCCTTAAGGGCTTAGGAGACACTGAGCTCCTCTCTCCTTATGGACGCTTAGGAGACACTGAGCTCCTCTCTCCTTAAGACGCAGGAGACACTGAGCCTCCTCTCTCCTTAAGGGCGCGCTTAGGAGACACTGAGCTCTCTCCTTAAGGATGCTGAGGAGACACTGAGCTCCTCTCTCCTTAAGGACGCTTAGGAGACACTGAGCTCCTCTCTCCTTAAGGATGCTGAGGAGACACTGAGCTCCTCTCTCCTTAAGGATGCTTAGGAGACACTGAGCTCCTCTCTCCTTAATCAGAATCAGAATCAGAAACAGTTTTATTGCCAGGAATGTTTACACAAACGAGGAATTTTTTTTGGTGGAAGGTGCAACATTTGGACATGACAAACAAACAACAATCAACACGACAGAAAGACAACAAGTAATGTGAAAGTGTTTGGGTGTGTGCTTCAAGTGGTGTGTTTTAGTTAAAAGTGTATGTTACGCGTGGCGTGTGTTTAAGTTAAAGTGCATGCAAATAAAGTGGCATGTGTGTGGAGGAGGCCTCAAGTTAAAGTGCATGTTAAAGTGACGTGTGTGGAGGAGGGAAGAAGAAGGAGGAGGGAGGAGGAGGGAGGAGGAGGAAGAGGAAGGAGCGGGAAGAAGGAGGAGAGAGGAAGGTGGAAGAAGAGGTGGTAGTCCTGGGGGTGACAGTCAGTCGCTTAGGAGACACTGAGCTCCTCTCTCCTTAAGGACGCTTAGGAGACACTGAGCTCCTCTCTCCTTAGGGACGCTTAGGAGACACTGAGCTCCTCTCTCCTCTCCTTATGGACGCTTAGGATACACTGAGCTCCTCTCTCCTCTCCTCTCTCCTTATGGACGCTTAGGAGACACTGAGCTCCTCTCTCCTCTGGAGACACTGAGCTCTCTCCTCTCTCTTTATGGACGCTTAGGAGACACTGAGCCCTCTCCTTAGGGACGCTTAGGAGACACTGAGCTCCTCTCTCCTCTCTCCTTATGGACGCTTAGGAGACACTGAGCTCCTCTCTCCTTATGGACGCTTAGGAGACACTGAGCTCCTCTCTCCTTATGGACGAGAGACACTGAGCCCTCTCTCCTCTCTCCTTAGGGACGCTTAGAGACACTGAGCCCTCTCTCCTCTCTCCTTATGGACGCTTAGGAGCACTGAGCTCCTCTCTCCTCTCTCCTTATGGACGCTTAGGAGACACTGAGCTCCTCTCTCCTTATGGACGCTTAGGATACACTGAGCTCCAATCTCTCTCCTTATGGACGCCTAGGAGACACTGAGCTCCTCTCTCCTCTCTCCTTATGGATGCTTAGAATACACTGAGCTCCTCTCTCCTTAGGGACGCTTAGGAGACACTGAGCTCCTCTCTCCTTAGGGACGCTTAGGAGACACTGAGCTCCTCTCTCCTCTCTCCTTAGGGATGCTTAGGAGACACTGAGCTCCTCTCTCCTCTCTCCTTAGGGACGCTTAGGATACACTGAGCTCCTCTCTCCTTATGGACGCTTAGGAGACACTGAGCTCCTCTCTCCTTATGGACGCTTAGGAGACACTGAGCTCCTCTCTCCTTAAGGATGCTTAGGATACACTGAGCTCCTCTCTCCTCTCTCCTTAGGGACGTTTAGGATACACTGAGCTCCTCTCTCCTTAGGGATGCTTAGGAGACACTGAGCTCCTCTCTCCTTAGGAGACACTGAGCTCCTCTCTCCTTATGGACGCTTAGGAGACACTGAGCTCCTCTCTCCTTAGGGACGCTTAGGAGACACTGAGCCCCTCTCTCCTCTCTCCTTAGGGACGCTTAGGAGACACTGAGCTCCTCTCTCTCCTTATGGACGCTTAGGAGACACTGAGCTCCTCTCTCCTTAGGAGACACTGAGCCCCTCTCCTCTCTCCTTAGGACGCTTAGGAGACACTGAGCTCCTCTCCCACATTTTAGGACACTCTCCTCTCCTCTCCTTAGGACGCTAGGATGCACTGAGCTCCCTCCTCTCTCTCCTTATGGACGTTTAGGAGACACTGAGCCCCTCCTCTCCTCTCTCCTTAGGGACTTAGGACACTGAGCCTCCTCTCCTCTCTCCTTATGGGCCTTAGGATACACTGAGCTCCTCTCTCCTCTCTCTCCTTAAGGATGAATGTTCATCTCTCAATCACACGTTACTAACTCTGCTTTCTCCCCGGAGTCCTTGTGACTTCACGTCTCATGGGGTCATCGGACCCTATGAGACGGCATAGATCCTATCTGCTGATGGATCGTCTGGGTCGTGGAATTCCTGCTCATGACTACGCCACTGTCCTGTTGAGACTCCGCCCACTGTTGAGACTCCGCCCACTCCTCCTCTCTACCTCCATCTGATGGATGGTGGAGGTCTCCATCGTGGAATATGCCTACTATGAACTATTCATACACTCTGTCACATTCATTGAATGTATTTAAACTCTAAATCTGTCCTTCTGGTCACATGACATCTATTGTTCTGTCCATCCTGGAGAGGGATCCTCCTCTGTTCTCTCCTCAAGGGTTCTGACCTTTTACCCTGAAGGGTTGTTTGGGAGTTGTTCCTGATGGAAAATGGACTATACAAATAAACTGAATTGAATATATATATACAGACAAACATACACATTAATGTTGCACATGTCTCTAAAGAGGAAGAACAGCTGATCCAGGAGGCTTTTTAAATATTTTATTTTGCTCTTAATTTTTTTCTCAACACAAAAGGAAACTTTACAGCCTTCCACACAACACAAGGAGAGGGGGGGGGGGCTGTTATTCATGTTATTAATGTTATGTATTCATGACCAACGGAGACGTGATAATCACTCGTCTTCACATCGTGACTGAAGCTATTGCATCATCCTCCCCCCAAAACACACAGGTAACAGCCAACCTGTGTGTGTGTGTGTGTGTTAGCAGGCGGCCGGCTTGCTGTAGTCCTCCACCCCGGTGATGGTCGCCTTGCAGAAGAAGCAATCCTTGTTGTTCATCAGGTGCTGGTTGATGCAGGCTCTACACAGGAGACACAAGCACACGCTGTAGATGGTCATGTGACGCGTCATGTGATACGTGTCCTCTCACGTATGTGGAGGTCAAAGGTCGGCACCTCCAAACAAAACCTCCCTGATTAACTTGTTAGTTTCATGTGTATTTGAAGAATAGAAGAATGAGCTCAGCTTAAAGGTAATGATGTTCTCATGGTGCGTTCATGCTCTGCTCAGTGAACATGAGTCCTGAAGGTAGATGACGTTCTCATGGTGCGTTCAGGCTCTGCTCAGTGAACATGAGTACTGAAGGTAGATGATAACGTTCTCATGGTGCGTTCAGGCTCTGCTCAGTGAACATGAGTACTGAAGGTAGATAATGTTCTCATGGTGCGTTCAGGCTCTGCTCAGTGAACATGAGTCCTGAAGGTAGATGATAACGTTCTCATGATGCGTTCAGGCTCTGCTCAGTGAACATGAGTACTGAGGGTAGATGATGACGTTCTCATGGTGCGTTCAGGCTCTGCTCAGTGAACATGAGTCCTGAAGGTAGATGATGTTCTCATGGTGCGTTCAGGCTCTGCTCAATGAACATGAGTCCTGAAGGTAGATGATGATGTTCTCATGGTGCGTTCAGGCTCTGCTCAATGAACATGAGTCCTGAAGGTACATGATGATGTTCTCATGGTGCGTTCAGGCTCTGCTCAATGAACATGAGTCCTGAAGGTAGATGATGATGTTCTCATGGTGCGTTCAGGCTCTGCTCAATGAACATGAGTCCTGAAGGTACATGATGATGTTCTCATGGTGCGTTCAGGCTCTGCTCAATGAACATGAGTCCTGAAGGTACATGATAACATTCTCATGGTGCGTTCAGGCTCTGCTCAGTGAACATGAGGACTGAAGGTAGATGATAAACTTCTCATGATGCGTTCATGAAATCTAGTAAAATGTAGTGTTGGTGGTGACCTAGAATAAATCCAGATGTTTTCACATGAATATGAAATGGATGAGATGAAGTAGGAGCTGTTTACATGAAACTAATAACCATGACAATGACCGTTGACCCTCAGATGAATGGTCTGTTCTTATAACGATATGGACCCTGAAGGCATCGTCATGGCCCTGGTGGAGCGGCTCCATCACAGCAGCAGCTCTCCTCCCTCACTCAGCCTCACGCTGGCAGGGAAATCAAGCGCACCTCCAGGATGACGTGAGGGACGGAGTTACCAGCTGACTGCGGAGCAACACGCACACGTGCGTGTGTGCGTGCGTGTGTGTGTGTGCGTGTGTGTGTGTGTGTGTGTGTGTGTGCGTGTGTGTGGACTCACTTGCAGGACTTGTGTGAGCAGGGCTTGAACACGGCGGAGATGGAGTGGGCGTAGCAGATCGGGCAGAGGTCGTCCTCACTGGTCGGCTGGAGACAGAAGACAGGGAGACGGTGACTGGTTCTGATGTGGTAATACATGAATACATGAATACATGAACCACGAATACATGAACACATGAATACATGAATACATGAACCACGAATACATGAACACATGAATACATGGACACATGAACACATGAATACATGAACACATGAATACATGAATACATGAATACATGAACACATGAATACATGAATACATGAACACATGAACACATGAATACATGAACACATGAATACATGAACACATGAATACATGAATACATGAACACATGAATACATGAACACATGAATACATGAACACATGAATACATGAACACATGAACACATGAACACATGAACACATGAACACATGAACACATGAACACATGAATACATGAACACATGAATACATGAACACATGAACACATGAACACATGAACACATGAATACATGGACAAATGAACACATGAAGACATGAATACATGAACACATGAACACATGAAGACATGAATACATGAACACATGAACACATGAACACATGAATACATGAACACATGAATACATGAACACATGAATACATGAATACATGAACACATGAAGACATGAAGACATGAACCACGAATACATGAACACATGAATACATGGACAAATGAACACATGAATACATGAAGACATGAATACATGAACACATGAACCACGAATACATGAATACATGGACAAATGAACACATGAAGACATGAACACATGAATACATGGACACATGAATACATGAACACATGAAACACGAATACATGAACACATGAATACATGAACCACGAATACATGAACACATGAATACATGGACAAATGAACACATGAAGACATGAACACATGAATACATGAACACATGAATACATGAACACATGAATACATGAACACATGAATACATGGACACATGAACACATGAATACATGAACACATGAACACATGAACACATGCACGAATACATGAACACATGAACACATGGACACATGAATACATGAACACATGAATACATGAACACATGAACACATGAACACATGAACACATGAATACATGAACACATGAATACATGAACACATGAACACATGAAACACGAATACATGAACACATGAATACATGAATACATGAACACATGAACACATGAACCACGAATACATGAACACATGAATACATGGACACATGAATACATGAAACACGAATACATGAACACATGAACACATGAATACATGAACACATGAACATGAACACATGAACACATGAATACATGAACACATGAACACATGGACATGAACACATACATGAACACGACACATGAACACATGAACACATGAACACATGAACACATGGACACATGAACACATGAATATATGGACACATGAACACATGAACACATGAATACACAAGGTCATGTTATCTCTATAGGTGGTCATGTTCTCTATAGGTGGTCATGTTCTCTATAGGTGGTCATGTTATCTATAGGTCATGTTATCTCTATATGGTCATGTTCTCTATGGTCATGAATCTATAGGTGGTCATGTTCTCTCTATAGGTGGTCATGTTCTCTATAGGTGGTCATGTTCTCTCTATAGGTGGTCATGTTCTCTCTATAGGTGGTCATGTTCTCTTTAGGTGGTCATGTTATCTATAGGTGGTCATGTTATCTCTATAGGTGGTCATGTTCTCTCTATAGGTGGTCATGTTCTCTCTATAGGTGGTCATGTTCTCTATAGGTGGTCATGTTATCTCTATAGGTGGTCATGTTCTCTCTATAGGTGGTCATGTTCTCTATAGGTGGTCATGTTCTCTCTATAGGTGGTCATGTTCTCTCTATAGGTGGTCATGTTATCTCTATAGGTGGTCATGTTCTCTATAGGTGGTCATGTTCTCTATAGGTGGTCATGTTATCTATAGGTGGTCATGTTATCTCTATAGGTGGTCATGTTCTCTTTAGTTGGTCATGTTATCTATAGGTGGTCATGTTATCTCTATAGGTGGTCATGTTCTCTATAGGTGGTCATGTTCTCTCTATAGGTGGTCATGTTCTCTATAGGTGGTCATGTTATCTCTATAGGTGGTCATGTTCTCTATAGGTGGTCATGTTATCTCTATAGGTGGTCATGTTATCTCTATAGGTGAGACTGAGAGGCCTTGAGGAGGACGGGAACACGTCACAAAGATGAATTCTCATGTTATCTCTATAGGTGAGACTGAGAGGCCGGAGAGGTGGACGGGAAACACAACAAAGATCTCTGAATTGATTTCAGGCCAATGAGGAAGCAGCCGGAGGTCTGTACACAGACCAGCACACACAGGAAGAGGAGGGGATGAAGAGGAGGGGAGGAACATTTACCTGAGGCACAACGAGTAATGATGAGTTGTTGGATGGAGCACAACATCAGTCCACAAAGTACACATTCAACCAACCACAAAGACTCACATCGACCACAAAGACTCAAAACAACCACAAAGATTCAAACTTCAAGATGCACAAGCAACCAACACTCAAACCAACCACAAAGACTCACATCGACCACAAAGACTCAAAACAACCACAAAGACTCAAAACAACCACAAAGACTCACACCGACCACAAAGACTCAAAACAACCACGACTCAAAACAACCACAAAGACTCACCGACCACAAAGACTCAAACCGACTACAAACACTCAAACCAACCACAAAGACTCAAAACAACCACAAAGATTCAAAAACAACCACAAATATTCAAAAACAACCACAAAGACTCAAACCTACCACAAAGACTCACTCCGACCACAAAGACTCAAAAACAACCACAAAGACTCAAAAACAACCACAAAGACTCAAAACAACCACAAAGACTCAAATAGACCACAAAGACTCACACTGACCACAAAGACTCAAACCGACTACAAACACTCAAACCAACTACAAAGACTCAAACCTACCACAAAGACTCAAAAACAACCACAAAGACTCAAACCAACCACAAAGACTCAACCCACCACAAAGACTCAAACCACCACAAAGACTCAAACCGACCACAAAGACTCAAACCGACTACAAACACTCAAACCGACTACAAAGACTCAAACCGACCAAAGACTCAAACCGACTACAAACACTCAAACCGACTACAAAGACTCACACCGACCACAAAGACTCAAACCGACCACAAAGACTCAAACCGTCCACAAATACTCACACCGACCACAAAGACTCACACCGACCACAAAATCTCAAACCGACTACAAACACTCAAACCGACTACAAAGACTCAAACCTACCACAAAGACTCAAAAACAACCACAAAGACTCAAAACAACCACAAAGACTCAAACCGACCACAAAGACTCAAACCGACTACAAAGACTCACAGACCACAAAGACTCAAACCGACCACAAAGACTCACACCGACCACAAAGACTCACACCGACCACAAAGACTCAAACCGACTACAAAGACTCAAACCGACCACAAAGACTCAAACCGACCACAAAGACTCAAACCGTCTACAAAGACTCAAACCGACCACAAAGTCTCAAAAACAACCACAAAGACTCAAACCGACCACAAAGACTCACACCGACCAAAAAGACTCAAACCGACTACAAACACTCAAACCGACTACAAAGACTCAAACCGACCACAAAGACTCAAACCGTCCACAAAGACTCACACCGACCACAAAGACTCACACCGACCACAAAGACTCACACCGACCAAAAAGACTCAAACCGACTACAAACACTCAAACCGACTACAAAGACTCAAACCGACCACAAAGACTCAAACCGACCACAAAGACTCACACCGACCACAAAGACTCACACCGGCCACAAAGACTCACACCACAAAGACTCAAACCGACAAAGACTCACACCGACCAAAGACTCAAACCGACACAAAGACTACAAAGACTCAAACCGACTACAAACACTCAAACCGACTACAAAGACTCAAACCGACCACAAAGACTCAAACCGTCCAGAAAGACTCACACCGACCACAAAGACTCACACCGACCACAAAGTCTCAAAAACAACCACAAAGACTCAAACCGGCCACAAAGACTCACACCGACCAAAAAGACTCAAACCGACTACAAACACTCAAACCGACTACAAAGACTCAAACCGACCACAAACACTCAAACCGACTACAAAGACTCAAACCGACCACAAAGACTCAAACCGTCCACAAAGACTCACACCGACCACAAAGACTCACACCGACCACAAAGTCTCAAAAACAACGATAGACTCAAACCGACCACAAAGTCTCAAAAACAACCACAAAGACTCAAACCGACCACAAAGACTCACACCGACCAAAAAGACTCAAACCGACTACAAACACTCAAACCGACTACAAAGACTCAAACCGACCACAAAGACTCAAACCGACCACAAAGACTCAAACCGTCCACAAAGACTCACACCGACCACAAAGACTCACACCGACCACAAAGACTCACACCGACCAAAAAGACTCAAACCGACTACAAAGACTCAAACCGTCCACAAAGACTCACACCGGCCACAAAGACTCAAACCGACTACAAACACTCAAACCGACCAAAAAGACTCAAACCGACTACAAAGACTCAAACCGACCACAAAGACTCAAACCGACTACAAAGACTCACACCGACCACAAAGACTCAAACCGACCACAAAGACTCAAACCGACCACAAAGACTCAAACCGACCACAAAGACTCAAACCGACTACAAAGACTCACACCGACCAAAAAGACTCAAACCGACTACAAACACTCAAACCGACTACAAAGACTCAAACCGACCACAAATACTCACACCGACCACAAAGACTCACACCGACCACAAAATCTCAAACCGACTACAAACACTCAAACCGACTACAAAGACTCACACCGACCAAAAAGACTCAAACCGACTACAAACACTCAAACCGACTACAAAGACTCAAACCGACTACAAACACTCAAACCGACCACAAAGACTCAAACCGACCACAAAGACTCAAACCGTCCACAAAGACTCAAACCGTCCACAAATACTCACACCGACCACAAAGACTCACACCGACCACAAAATCTCAAACCGACTACAAAGACTCAAACCGACCACAAAGACTCAAACCGACCACAAAGACTCACACCGACCACAAAGACTCACACCGACCACAAAGACTCACACCGACCAAAAAGACTCAAACCGACTACAAAGACTCAAACCGTCCACAAAGACTCACACCGGCCACAAAGACTCACACCGACCAAAAAGACTCAAACCGACTACAAACACTCAAACCGACTACAAAGACTCAAACCGACCACAAAGACTCAAACCGTCCAGAAAGACTCACACCGACCACAAAGTCTCAAAAACAACCACAAAGACTCAAACCGGCCACAAAGACTCACACTGACCAAAAAGACTCAAACCGACTACAAACACTCAAACTGACTACAAAGACTCAAACCGACTACAAAGACTCAAACCGTCCACAAAGACTCACACCGACCACAAAGACTCACACCGATCACAAAGACTCAAACCGACCACAAAGACTCACACCGACCAAAAAGACTCAAACCGACTACAAACACTCAACCCGACTACAAAGACTCAAACCGACTACAAACACTCAAACCGACCACAAAGACTCAAACCGACTACAAAGACTCACACCGACCAAAAAGACTCAAACCGACCACAAACACTCAAACCGACCACAAAGACTCACACCGACCACAAACACTCAAACCGACTACAAAGACTCACACCGACCAAAAAGACTCAAACCGACCACAAAGACTCACACCGACCAAAAAGACTCAAACCGACTACAAACACTCAAACCGACTACAAAGACTCAAACCGACCACAAAGACTCAAACCGTCCACAAAGACTCAAACCGACTACAAAGACTCAAACCGACCACAAAGACTCAAACCGACCACAAAGACTCAAACCGTCCACAAAGACTCACACCGACCACAAAGTCTCAAAAACAACGATACTCAAACAACCACAAAGACTCAAACCGACCACAAAGACTAACACCGACCAAAAAGACTCAAACCGACTACACTCAAACCGACTACAAAGACTCAAACCGACCACAAAGACTCACACCGACCACAAACACTCAAACCGACCACACAGACTCAAACCGTCCACAAAGACTCACATCGGCCACAAAGACTCACACCGACCAAAAAGACGCAAACCGACGACAAACACTCAAACCGACTACAAAGACTCAAACCGACCACAAAGACTCAAACCGACCACAAAGACTCAAACCGTCCACAAAGACTCACACCGACCACAAAGACTCACACCGACGACAAAGTCTCAAAAACAACGATACTCAAACCGACCACAAAGTCTCAAAAACAACCACAAAGACTCAAACCGACCACAAAGACTAACACCGACCAAAAAGACTCAAACCGACTACACTCAAACCGACTACAAAGACTCAAACCGACTACAAAGACTCAAACCGTCCACAAAGACTCACACCGACCACAAAGATTCACACCGACCACAAAGACTCACACCGACCACAAAGACTCAAAACAACCACAAAGACTCAAAACAACCACAAAGTCTCAAAAACAACCACAAAGTCTAAAAAACAACCACAAAGTCTCAAAAACAACTACAAAGTCTCAAAAACAACGATAAAGACTCAAACCGACGACAAAGACTCAAAAACAACCACAAAGACTCAATCCGACCACAAAGACTCAAAAACAACCACAAAGACTCAAACCGACCACAAAGACTCAAAAACCTAACCCGACAGTGTGTTCCTCTTTCCTAACCTCCTCTTTCCTATCCGCTCCAGAAAACCTGTTTCAGGAATGCGAGCTGCCGAGTCACATGACACGAAGCCGGCCAATCGGTGGCCTTCGTACTCACAGCTGTGCTGGCTGCAGCCTGTTTGGATTCTTCGGTGAGAAACGTCAACATCAGCTCCACCTTCTGCTTCTCCTCCTCGCTGATGTAGTCGGTGTCTGTTGGTGGAGTAGAGCACGCACACACACACTAATAATAGAGGAGTTGGATATTGACTTGTGCTCCAACGGAATCACTGCAGATTCTATATATACACACACATATATATATTTATATGTGTGTGTATATACATATATACATATATATATACACATATATACATACACATATATATATAAACACATATATACACATATATATATTCACATATATATACACATGTATATATACACACATATATATGTGTATATATATATGTGTATATATATGTGTATATACACACACATATATATATATATATATATGTGTATACACACACACATATATATATATATACACACATACAAATGTTTTTAAACTATTTAAATATGGAATACAAAATTATAAAAAAAGGAAAATCCATTGAGTAGGTTTTATGTAACTTGTTGTGTTAGACGTCTCCTCCGTGACTCGGAGGTTGCTCCTCTACAGTCTCATCACGGTGAGTAAGACGATCTGAGGGCGGACACGAGAGAGAGGCGCCCGGTCTGCACATAATGACATCTGGGAAACACTCAGATCCCCTTCCAGCTCCGCATATACAAATATGAAGCGCGAAGGAAGAAACTAAATAATACAACGCTCGATATTCATGAGCGCCGTCTGATCTGGTGAGAACCGCTCCGTCACGGAGGAGGACTCTGAGGAACCATATGCTCATCACACAGGAAGCAGGAGTCAGAGGGAGTCAGAAGGAGTCAAAGGGGGTCATAGGGAGTTGTCAGGAGTCAGTGGGAGTTAGAGGGAGCCAGAGGACGTCACTGGGAGTCAGTGGGAGTTAGAGGGAGTCAGTGGGAGTTAGAGGGAGTCAGTGGGAGTCAGAGGACATCAGTGGGAGTTAGAGGGAGTCAGTGGGAGTCAGAGGGAGTTAGAGGACGTCAGTGGGAGTCAGAGGGAGTTAGAGGGAGTCAGAGGAAGTCAGTGGGAGTCAGTGGGAGTTAGAGGGAGTCAGTGGGAGTCAGAGGGAGTCAGTGGGAGTCAGAGGACGTCAGTGGGAGTTAGAGGGAGTCAGAGGGAGTCAGTGGGAGTTAGAGGGAGTTAGAGGACGTCAGTGGGAGTCAGAGGGAGTTAGAGGATGTCAGTGGTAGTTAGAGGACGTCAGTGGGAGTTAGAGGGAGTCAGAGGAAGTCAGTGGGAGTCAGTGGGAGTCAGTGGGAGTCAGAGGACGTCAGTGGGAGTTAGAGGGAGTCAGTGGGAGTTAGAGGGAGTCAGAGGGAGTCAGGGGGAGTTAGAGGGAGTTAGAGGACGTCAGTGGGAGTTAGAGGGAGTCAGTGGGAGTTAGAGGGAGTCAGAGGGAGTTAGAGGGAGTTAGAGGACGTCAGAGGGAGTCAGAGGACGTCAGTGGGAGTCAGTGGGAGTTAGAGGGAGTCAGTGGGAGTTAGAGGACGTCAGTGGGAGTTAGAGGGAGTCAGTGGGAGTCAGAGGGAGTCAGAGGGAGTTAGAGGACATCAGAGGGAGTTAGAGGGAGTCCGAGGGAGTTAGAGGGAGTCTAAGGGAGTTAGAGGGAGTCAGAGGACATCAGAGGGAGTTAGAGGGAGTCACAGGGAGTCCGAGGGAGTTAGAGGGAGTCAGTGGGAGTCAGAGGGAGTCAGTGGGAGTCAGAGGGAGTTAGAGGACGTCAGTGGGAGTCAGTGGGAGTCAGAGGGAGTTACAGGACGTCAGTGGGAGTTAGAGGGAGTCAGAGGGAGTTAGAGGACATCAGAGGGAGTTAGAGGGAGTTAGAGGGAGTCTAAGGGAGTCAGAGGGAGTCAGTGGGAGTCAGAGGGAGTCAGAGGACATCCGAGGGAGTCCGAGGGAGTTAGAGGGAGTCAGTGGGAGTCAGAGGGAGTCAGTGGGAGTTAGAGGGAGTCAGTGGGAGTCAGAGGGAGTCAGTGGGAGTCAGTGGGAGTTAGAGGGAGTCAGTGGGAGTTAGAGGGAGTCAGTGGGAGTCAGAGGGAGTCAGTGGGAGTCAGAGTGAGTCAGAGGGAGTCAGAGGGAGTCAGAGGGAGTTAGAGGGAGTCAGTGGGAGTCAGTGGGAGTCAGTGGGAGTCAGAGGGAGTCAGTGGGAGTTAGAGGGAGTCAGTGGGAGTTAGAGGGAGTTAGAGGGAGTTAGAGGGAGTTAGAGGGAGTCAGAGGGAGTTAGAGGGAGTTAGAGGGAGTTAGAGGGAGTCAGTGGGAGTTAGAGGGAGTCAGAGGGAGTTAGAGGGAGTCAGTGGGAGTCAGAGGGAGTTAGAGGGAGTCAGTGGGAGTCAGTGGGAGTCAGAGGGAGTCAGTGGGAGTCAGAGGGAGTCAGTGGGAGTCAGAGGGAATCAGAGGGAGTCAGTGGGAGTCAGAGGGAGTTAGAGGGAGTCAGTGGGAGTCAGTGGGAGTCCAGGATGGTCCTGATGCCCCCCTGTGGAGGCCCCAGACTCATCGTTACTGTAGCTGCTCGGGGCCTTTGGGAGGAGAGAGGAGCTCAGTGTATCCTAAGCGTCCATAAGGAGAGAGGAGAGAGGAGCTCAGTGTCTCCTAAACGTCCATAAGGAGAGAGGAGAGAGGAGCTCAGTGTATCCTAAACGTCCATAAGGAGAGAGGAGAGAGGAGCTCAGTGTATCCTAAGCGTCCATAAGGAGAGAGAGAGGAGCTCAGTGTATCCTAAACGTCCATAAGTAGAGTGAAGAGAGGAGCTCAGTGTATCTTAAGCGTCCATAAGGAGAGAGGAGAGGAGCTCAGTGTATCCTAAGCGTCCATAAGGAGAGAGGAGAGAGGAGCTCAGTGTATCCTAAGCGTCCATAAGGAGAGAGGAGAGGAGCTCAGTGTATCCTAAGCGTCCATAAGGAGAGAGGAGAGAGGAGCTCAGTGTATCCTAAGCGTCCATAAGGAGAGAGGAGAGGAGCTCAGTGTATCCTAAGCGTCCATAAGGAGAGAGGAGAGAGGAGCTCAGTGTATCCTAAACGTCCATAAGAAGAGAGGAGAGGAGAGAGGAGCTCAGTGTATCCTAAGCGTCCTTAAGGAGAGAGGAGAGAGGAGCTCAGTGTCTCCTAAGCGTCCTTAAGGAGAGAGGAGAGAGGAGCTCAGTGTATCCTAAGCGTCCATAAGGAGAGAGGTGAGAGGTGCTCCGTGTCTCCTAAGTGTCCATAAGGGGAGAGGAGCTCAGTGTATCCTAAGCGTCCATAAGGAGAGAGGAGAGGAGCTCAGTGTCTCCTAAGTGTCCATAAGGAGAGAGGAGAGAGGAGCTCAGTGTCTCCTAAGCGTCCATAAGGAGAGAGGAGAGAGGAGCTCAGTGTCTCCTAAGCGTCCTTAAGGAGAGAGGAGCTCAGTGTATCCTAAGCATCCATAAGGAGAGAGGAGCTCAGTGTCTCCTAAGCGTCCATAAGGAGAGGAGAGAGGAGCTCAGTGTCTCCTAAGCGTCCATAAGGAGAGAGGAGAGGAGCTCAGTGTCTCCTAAGCGTCCATAAGGAGAGAGGAGAGAGGAGCTCAGTGTCTCCTAAGCGTCCATAAGGAGAGAGGAGAGAGGAGCTCAGTGTCTCCTAAGTGTCCATAAGGAGAGAGGAGCTCAGTGTATCCTAAGCGTTCATAAGGAGAGAGGAGAGAGGAGCTCAGTGTCTCCTAAGCGTCCATAAGGAGAGAGGAGAGGAGCTCAGTGTCTCCTAAGCGTCCATAAGGAGAGAGGAGAGAGGAGCTCAGTGTCTCCTAAGCGTCCATAAGGAGAGAGGAGAGAGGATTATAAATACACTAAACACTAAAGTGTGGATGTTTCCCAGGAGACGTTGAAGCAATGAACTCTTCATGTTGTTGTTGTTGTTGTTGTCTCCTCTTCTCTTCCAGAGGAGAGGTCTCTACTGACGGCCCACAGCGCCCTCTAGAGGCGGCTCCGAGAACTCTCTGATGCTGATGTGTACGCGAAAAGAAAACTCACATGCGTGAAGGGAGAAGTGCTTTCGCTCAGAGGGCCCGGCGGTCGCAGCCGCGCCCGACCCCAGGGGGGCCCCGCCCGGACGGGCAGTGGAGGAGGTGACGGACGCCGCGGAGGCGGGGCCCCCCTCTCCTAACAGGTGCTGGATGGAGTGGAGCTGGAAGCAGGGGTCCGACAGCAGGACGGAGGACGCCCGGGAGACCCTGAAGAAGAGGAGGAGGAGAAGAAGAAGAGTTTGACTAGGATGAGGACAAAAGAAACAAAGGGATACTGGTCTACGGGGATCCCTCAGCTGGTCTACAGGGATCCCTCAGCTGGTCTACGGGGATCCCTCAGCTGGTCTACGGGGATCCCTCAGCTGGTCTACGGGGATCCCTCAGCTGGTCTACGGGGATCCCTCAGCTGGTCTACGGGGATCCCTCAGCTGGTCTACGGGGATCCCTCAGCTGGTCTACGGGGATCCCTCAGCTGGTCTACAGGGATCCCTCAGCTGGTCTACGGTTATCCGCCCCAGTCCAACGCTCTGAAGTCGGTTTAAACCGTCAGAGATGATCTCTAATATTTATTTTATATTTCTGTGAAAACGGATTTATTCTAGTTTATCACCAACACTACGTTTTACTAGATTACATGTGAACGCATCATGAGAACGTTATCATCTACCTTCAGTACTCATGTTCACTGAGCAGAGCCTGAACGCACCATGAGAACGTTATCATCTACCTTCTCAGTACTCATGTTCACTGAGCAGAGCCTGAACGCACCATGTAACTGAAGTGAAACTCCTGGTTAGCGGTGTTGCTAACATCACTAGCTAACGTTACTAGCTCTCCTCCTGTTGGTCTAAAAACGGATTGGTTGTTTACAAAGTCACAAGGCCATGATGTCCTGATCACATGATCACATGTTCTACTGATCACATGTTCTACTGATCACATGATCTACTGATCACATGTTCCACTGATCACATGATCCACTGATCACATGATCTACTGATCACATGTTCCACTGATCACATGATCTACTGATCACATGTTCCACTGATCACATGTTCTACTGATCACATGATCACATGTTCTACTGATCACATGATCTACTGATCACATGTTCCACTGATCACATGATCCACTGATCACATGTTCCACTGATCACATGTTCCACTGATCACATGTTCTACTGATCACATGATCACATGATCTACTGATCACATGTTCTACTGATCACATGTTCCACTGATCACATGATCTACTGATCACATGTTCTACTGATCACATGGTCACATGTTCTACTGATCACATGTTCCACTGATCACATGTTCTACTGATCACATGATCACATGTTCCACTGATCACATGTTCCACTGATCACATGATCTACTGATCACATGTTCTACTGATCACATGGTCACATGTTCTACTGATCACATGTTCTACTGATCACATGTTCCACTGATCACATGATCTACTGATCACATGTTCTACTGATCACATGGTCACATGTTCTACTGATCACATGTTCCACTGATCACATGTTCTACTGATCACATGGTCACATGTTCTACTGATCACATGTTCCACTGATCACATGTTCCACTGATCACATGATCTACTGATCACATGTTCTACTGATCACATGATCACATGTTCTACTGATCACATGTTCCACTGATCACATGATCTACTGATCACATGATCTACTGATCACATGATCTACTGATCACATGTTCCACTGATCACATGATCCACTGATCACATGTTCCACTGATCACATGATCTACTGATCACATGTTCTACTGATCACATGATCTACTGATCACATGTTCCACTGATCACATGATCCACTGATCACATGTTCCACTGATCACATGTTCCACTGATCACATGATCTACTGATCACATGTTCTACTGATCACATGATCTACTGATCACATGTTCCACTGATCACATGTTCTACTGATCACATGTTCCACTGATCACATGATCTGAGGTTCCTGTCCTAAACTAGATCAGCTCTCTGTTTGGCCGGGACAAACGGAACTCTGGATTGGAACCCCAAAAAGCAAAAGTCAGACAGGAAGCTGTTGATCAGCAGCACAGATCTGAAGACGAGGAACAAAACAACAACAACAAACACAGACAACAACAACAAACACAGACAACAACATCTCACAGGAAACATGTTTCTCTCCTGGAAAAGAAATCGAAGAAATCCTGTTTTTATTTCTGTCTTCTCACAAACAGAAAAACTCGATGTCACATGAGACGAGATGGAGAGCCTCTCCCTCCTCCCTCTCTTCTCTCTCTCCTTTCCCCTCTCCTCCTTTCCTCCTGCTCTCCTCCCCACCACCACTCAATCCAACTACTGTGCATCAATCTTTAATGGCGGGCCTCCCACTCACTCCCCCTCTCCCCTCTGAGTCTTCCTCTCCCGGGACTCTTCTGGGTGGAGCTGCTGCTGGAGGTGGTGTAGTGAGTGCTGCGAGTCCTTTGCACCGCCCACTGCCTCCTTACCGGTTCATCCTCCGTTCATAGACAGCTGTCAACGACGGGGCCACATGGCGAGTGTTCCTCTCAACGGCTCAGGAATACATTTTAATATACTTGTATTATTGTTTATGAGTCGTAACGTTTGTCCAGACGGAGCCACGTCAGACTCTGGAGCAGCAAAAGAACCCTGACAAAGAGAAGAGCCGCCACGACAACACATTGACCCTCTGGACCCTCAGGAGGGTCACCGTGAAGAGGGTCCTCATTGGTGGGGGTGTGAACACACTGAGGCTGCTGGACGTTCATCTTGTTGAAGGTCTCTCTTCCACAGAGATGTGGTCAGAGTCCATGAGAACAGAAGGAAGAGGAGGAGTCGCCTCAGAGCGTGGAGGTGGAGAGGAGGAGTTGCCTCAGAGCATGGAGGTGGAGAGGAAGAGGAGGAGTCGCCTCAGAGCGTGGAGAGGAAGAGGAGGACACCTGGAGACCTCAGGACGGGCTGAGGCTCTTCTGAAAGTACCGGTCAACAGTGTTTCTGCTCAAATTAACAACATTTAATTTCTGTAATCATTTGAATGTAAATGATGCATTTGGTGTCTACATTTCACAGTATTTGAAAATGTCTGTTAAAGAATAAAAACATCAACAGGTGCCTCCCACAGGGAGACAGCTGTGACCTTTCTGTGACCTTTCATCACAGCAGACACTTCACGAGGAGAGACGGCCGGTCCTGTCTTCACATGGGGGGGGGGGGGGGGGCAGAGCGAAGGAGATAGAGAGAGGGAGAGAGAGAGAGAGAGAGAGAGGGAGAAGGAGACAGAGAGAGAGAGAGAGAGAGAGAGAGAGAGAGAGAGAGACAGAGAGAGAGAGAGGGAGAGAGACATAGAGAGAGAGAGGGAGAGAGACATAGAGAGAGAGAGACATAGAGAGAGAGAGAGGGAGAGAGATAGAGAGAGAGAGAGAGAGAGAGAGAGAGGAGAGAGAGAGAGACATAGAGAGAGAGAGAGAGAGAGAGAGAGAGAGAGAGAGAGGGAGAGAGACAGACGTGGGGATGAAAACAACAATGTGTGAACGTGAACAGAAATAAAGCAAAATAGCAGAAAAAAGAAATAGGAGAAAAGAAAGAGCAGGAGATGGGCGCTTTGAAAGAGAGAGAGAGAGAGTGTGTGCGGGGGGTGGGGGGATTTAACTATAATGGAGGAGGAGGAGGAGGCAGACACAGCGAGTGGTTAGCTGACGGGAAGCAGCTCACAGCTCCACTACACGCTCATCTGGACACACACACACACACACACACCTGGAGAGAAGGACTTCTCTCACAGCTGCATGTTTCACAGATTTCTCTTCTGCATACAAAATCTATCATCCACCCACTGAAGAAAAACACGTCCGCACGGATCAGCCGGAGGAGAGAGAGAGAGAGAGGGACAGAGAGAGAGAGAGGAGAGAGAGAGAGATAGGGAGTGAGAGAGAGTGAGGGAGAGAGGAGAGAGAGAGAGGAGAGAGAGAGATAGGGAGTGAGGGTGAGAGGAGAGAGAGAGAGAGAGGAAAGAGAGAGAGAGATAGGGAGTGAGAGAGAGAGGAGAGAGAGAGAGAGGAAAGAGAGAGAGAGAGATAGGGAGTGAGAGAGAGAGGAGAGAGAGAGATAGGGAGTGAGAGCGCGCTGTAAGTGCCTTCGAGGGAAGAGGAGTGAAGCCGACGGGATGCTCCTGTGATAATGTGATCTGGAGGCTTGGGGCGTGGGCTGAGGGCGAGACAGCTGGAGGCTGTGATTCACAAAAAAAGAAGAAAAAAAGAGACTTGGCGGAGAAAAGACGACGAGCCGCTACAAGCGAGCCCCCCGGCCGTCTCCAGAGGAGCAGGAACCAGAACGGACGGACACATCCAGTCTCCTGGACTAAGGACCGGGAGGAGAGGGTCGTATGGGCGACACAGCGCCCAGGGGGTCCAGAGGTCCAGAGGAAGCGAGGTTTCCTCCGGCTGGAATAAAAGCCCACAACAACAACAACAACCAAAGGATAATGATCTAAAAGTACAACTCTCTTTTTTTTCTCCACTTTTCACACCTGGAGTTCTTGGAGCCACGCAGCTCACAGCAGAAGGGACCCTGCTTACAGCCTTTTGTTCTTCTTTTTTTAATGTCACCACCTATTTAAATATTGTGTTCATGTTTTAATCTCGTTTGCCACTCCAGATGGCTGCCACGCTGACAGGCGTACGCAGATGACATCGCCTCATTCAACATCAACCGCTAGAGGAGTAGCTGGAACCCAGCGAGCGCAGCGTTCCCTCACGGCGACGTTGGGTTTGTGATCCGGAGTTTCAAAGCAAACAAGCCTCAGTGCCTTGGAACCGCCAGAGACTCAGAGACTCAGAGCCAGAGACTCAGAGACTCAGAGGGCTCACACATTGACATCGGTATATCCCGCAGCAGTTTGAGAGGCTTTATCTCCACATGTCGAGGGACTGGAACAAGGTAAAACAAGATGAAAAACAAGTGTGCACTCTCATGTGTTAGTTTGTCAGGACTCTGTTTGTATCAGATGTGAATTACTTGGTGAAAATTGAGATGAATCCCACAGCATGAAGCATGTAAAACACATGTTAAAAAAGTTATAAGCTGGGTGATAAAAGGAAACTACAAACAGATCTCTGGCTGCTGGCGGGCATCATGCCGCACGTTGCTGGGAGCAGTGGTTTTCCGCAGGGTGTGGCGGCACCAGCGGTTACGGCGTGGCGTTCTGTCGTGGTGTTGTTCGTTTGTCTCCTGCTCCCCCAGCCGGACCCGGTCCGGGCCGCCGTCTGCGCGTTTCAGGACTCCCCCCAGGCAGGCGGATGCCTCTGCGCCTCGGACATCCTCAGCTGCACTGCCGCGGGTCTGGATCAGGTTCCACGAGACATGCCCGTCTCCGCCGTCACTCTGGATCTAAGCCACAACAAGATCACACAGCTGGGGGACCGCAGCTTCGAAGGACTCAACCGGCTGGAGACGTTGCGGATAGCGCACAACCGGCTGACTGTTATTAAGCCAGGGGCGTTTAGAAACGCTTCTGGGACTCTGCTCCGATACCTGGACCTGTCGTCCAATCGGCTCAGTGGTTTGAAGGAGCTTTATTTCCTGGACCTACCCGGATTGAAAGAGCTGCTTCTGTTCAACAACCGCATCGTCCACGTGGAGAGCAGAGCCCTGGCTGGACTGGGCAGCCTCCACAAGGCCTACCTCAGTCATAACCTCATCAAAGACTTCCCCTTCTTTTCTATCCAGGAGCACAGCCACCCTCACTTGTCCGTGCTCGACCTGTCCTCAAACCGCCTGTCCAAACTCCCCCTGGAGGACATTACAAACTTACCCATCTCAATGCAGAGAGGAATCTTCCTTCACAACAACTCCCTGGTGTGCGAGTGCTCCATGTACAGACTTCTCCGGCACTGGGACCAGAGAAGATTTTCCTCGGTGACAGACTTCCGACAGGAGTACACCTGTTTGGTCTACGGTATACAGAGGGGCACCGTGCGCTTCTTCCAGCACGGCCGCTACTTTGAAAAATGCAACTTGACCGTGTTGAGTCAGGGGCTTCGACAGCAGGAGAGCGGCGTTTTAGTAAAGGCAGGAAAGCCGGTGCTGCTGCACTGTGTGACCAGCTTCACCGGACAGCATGTGACCTTTCTCTGGGTATCACCGAATCAGGAGTACGTGGCACCGCCGGGGAACAACGGATCGTTAAAGATGTACGCCAACGGCAGCTTGGAGATCCTGGCGGCTCGCGCCGAGGACTCCGGCATCTACTGGTGCATGTCTCAGGACCGGCAGCGCAATGAGACGCAGGAGGTCAACGTGACAGTGGTGCTGCACCACGGCGAGCCGCACGAGCCATTCAACACAGGATTCACCACCCTGCTGGGCTGCGTGGTGAGCCTGGTGCTAGTCCTCATGTACCTCTACCTGACGCCATGCCGCTGCCCTCCCTGCTTTAAAGCCCTGACCCCGAACCCGGCCGCGGCGATCCCAAGCCAGGTGAACGAGGCCGGAGCAGGGAGCGCCCAATCCTCCATCCTCACCCCAACCCCGCCAGCAACCACTGAGGGCCCCGGCCGCAAGGTCAGTACAAACAAGCATGTGGTGTTTCTGGAGCCAATCAGGGAGCAACAGAACGGCAGACTCAGGGCAGGGATGGGAGGACATTTGGGTCCAGGTTTGCTACTCGGGGCAGAGCAGCACTCAAAGCTCCACAACCAGAGGTTGGGGGAGACGGACTCCATCTTGCCCAAGTTCTCAGACGCCTTAGCCATCCCATAGCAATGGGACAAACGCAGAGACAGCGTCATCGCCTCTCTCTCCCTCTGCTTCTTCCACCTCTTCACCACCGCCCACTACCACTAGAACAAGACCACCGCCCACTACCACAAGACCACCTCCCACTACCACTAGAACAAGACAACCGCCCACTACCACTAGAACAAGACCACCTCCCACTACCACTAGAACAAGACAACCGCCCACTACCACTAGAACAAGACCACCTCCCACTACCACTAGAACAAGACAACCGCCCACTACCACTAGAACAAGACCACCACCCACTACCACTAGAACAAGTCCACCGCCCACTACCACTAGAACACCTCACACTACCACTAGAACAAGACCACCACCCACTACCACAAGAACAAGACAACCGCCCACTACCACTAGAACAAGACCACCACCCACTACCACCAGAACACCACCTCCCACGACCACTAGAACAAGACCACCGCCCACTAGAACAAGACAACCGCCCACCTCTCACGAGAACAAGACCACCGCCCACTACCACTAGAACAAGACAACCGCCCACCTCTCACTAGAACAAGACCACCGCCCACCTCCCACTAGAACAAAACAACCGCCCACTACCACTAGAACAAGACCACCGCCCACTACCACTAGAACAAGACCACCGCCCACTACCACTAGAACAAGACCACCACCTACCTCTCACTAGAACAAGACCACCGCCCACCTCTCACTAGAACAAGACCACCGCCCACTACCACTAGAACAAGACCACCGCCCACCTCTCACTAGAACAAGACCACTGCCCACCTCTCACTAGAACAAGACCACCGCCCACTACCACTAGAACAAGACCACCACCTACCTCTCACTAGAACAAGACCACCGCCTACCTCTCACTAGAACAAGACCACCACCTACCTCTCACTAGAACAAGACCACCGCCCACCTCTCACTAGAACAAGACCACCGCCCACTACCACTAGAACAAGACCACTGCCCACTACCACTAGAACAAGACCACCACCTACCTCTCACTAGAACAAGACCACCGCCTACCTCTCACTAGAACAAGACCACCGCCTACCTCTCACTAGAACAAGACCACCGCCCACTACCACGAGAACAAGACCACCGCCCACTACCACAAGACAACCGCCCACTGGCCCAAGACCCAGATCCCCTCACACAGCCCCCAGCACTGGACCATCTCCTACTGCCCCCAAAACCAAATCCCCTCCCACTGCCCTCAGCACTTGACCCAGCACCAGACCACCTCCCACTGCACCAGGAACCAGACCCCCTCCGACCCAGCACCAGACACCCATCTCCCATTCCCCTCAGCACCGGACAAACACCCGCTCCGCCTACCACTGGACCACCTCCTACTTTCTCATTGGACCACCTCCCACTTCCCCACTGGACTTCCCCAGTGGACCACCTTCCACTTCCCCATTGGACCACCTCCCACTTCCCCATTGGACCACCTCCCACTTCGGCACTGGACTTCCCCAGTGGACCACCTTCCACTTCCCCATTGGACCACCTCCCACTTCCCCACTGGACTTCCCCATTGGACCACCTCCCACTTCCCCACTGGACTTCCCCACTTGACCACCTCCCACTGGACCACCTCCCACTTCTCCATTGGACCACCTCCCACTGGACCACCTCTCACTTCCCCACTGGACCACCTCCCAATGGACCACCTCCCACTTCCCCACACACCACGCTGAGCAAACCAGTAATCCCATGCTGACTTTCAAAATGTATCTTTTCTTTTCTGATAAAAACAGAACAAGTAGATATATATATTGGTGATGCCCAGGTCTTTGCCTGCTAGGCCGTACAGACAGCCATTAACCAATGCACTGTGATGGGACGGGCTCACTCAGACTGTCGGGGAGGGACATGGCTCAGAGACAGGGTAGGACATGGCTCAGAGACAGGGGAGGGACATGGCTCAGAGACAGGGGAGGACATGGCTCAGAGACAGGGGAGGGACATGGCTCAGAGACAGGGGAGGACATGGCTCAGAGACAGGGGAGGACATGGCTCAGAGACAGGGGAGGATATGGCTCAGAGACAGGGGAGGGACATGGCTCAGAGACGGGGGAAGACATGGCTCAGAGACAGGGGAGGACATGGCTCAGAGACAGGGAGGACATGGCTCAGAGACGGGAGGACATGGCTCAGAGACGGGAGGACATGGCTCAGAGACAGGGGAGGACATGGCTCAGAGACAGGGGAGGACATGGCTCAGAGACAGGGGAGGGACATGGCTCAGAGACAGGGAGGACATGGCTCAGAGACGGGAGGACATGGCTCAGAGACAGGGGAGGGACATGGCTCAGAGACGGGAGGACATGGCTCAGAGACAGGGGAGGGACATGGCTCAGAGACAGGGGAGGGACATGGCTCAGAGACAGGGGAGGGACATGGCTCAGAGACAGGGGAGGACATGGCTCAGAGACAGGGAAGGGAAGTAAAGAGTTAAAAGGTGATGAACTCGGGGAGGAGCTGCGAACACTGCCTCGAAGTCTGAGCGAGGAAACTGTATTTGAGGTCAAAAGGACTTCAGGGATGTTTCTCCTGCACACCGATGGAGCATGGACTGCTGCTGTCCCTTTAAGCACGGCTTGTACCTTTAATAAACATTTGCTGCAGATGCCTTCTTGTCTCGTACAAAGAGAAAATAAAAAATATCCTTTTGGCGAGCTTTTTAGCGGTTCCTTTTGGAAACGACCTGCGTAGTGTAGCTCTGTCACAATGTGAAACGTTTTAGAGTAAACAAGCTGGAGGAGGATATGTTATCACGTAGAATATAAACAGTTTCTAAAGGATAAGGTCTGAACTGCCCATCCTTCCTCCTCTGCCCTGGAACTTGATGAACGTCATCATCAGTCAGAACAAAGTGCTGGAAATCAAACAGGATATAAATAAATTAAAAGCATCTGCAGAAATTATTTATGCTGCAGAAGAAGAAAAATCATTGTTTGTTGATTGGAGGGGGGGGGGCGGCTTTTTAATGCTCTGCTTTTTATTTCACTCTGAGACAATAAGTGTGGAAATCAATCGCTGACAAAGAAAAGATTTGCCTTTGTGTGGTGAATATACAGCAGGACTGATGGGACGATCAGGGCGGACATGTTTGTTGTTTATTGTCTGCTTCACTGTATTCACCCCCCCCCTCCACACACTGAGCCCCTTCATCCCACCTGTCTATACCTGTGTGTTAATAAACTGCTTTATCTGGACTGTCCATGTGAACGCATGCCTTCTTATTGTCATTGGGACCTGACAATGTCGAAACATGTGTGTGTGTGTGTGGGGGAGAGAGTGTGTGTGTGTGTGTCTGTGTGGGAGTGTGTGTGTCTGTGTGGGAGAGTGTGTGTGTTTCTGTGTGGGAGAGAGAGTGTGTGTGTGTCTGTGTGGGAGAGAGAGTGTGTGTGTGTCTGTGTGGGAGAGAGAGTGTGTGTGTGTCTGTGTGGGAGAGAGAGTGTGTGTGTGTCTGTGTGGGAGAGAGAGTGTGTGTGTGTCTGTGTGGGAGAGAGAGTGTGTGTGTGTGTCTGTGTGGGAGAGAGAGTGTGTGTGTGTCTGTGTGGGAGAGAGAGTGTGTGTGTGTGTGTGGGAGAGTGTGTGTGTCTGTGTGGGAGAGAGAGTGTGTGTGTGTGTGTCTGTGTGGGAGAGAGAGTGTGTGTGTGTCTGTGTGGGAGAGAGAGTGTGTGTGTGTCTGTGTGGGAGAGAGAGTGTGTGTGTGTGTGTCTGTGTGGGAGAGAGAGTGTGTGTGTGTCTGTGTGGGAGAGAGTGTGTGTCTGTGTGTGTGTGTGCGTTGAGAGAGTGTGTCTGTGTGGGAGAGAGAGTGTGTGTGTGTCTGTGTGGGAGAGAGAGTGTGTGTGTGTGTGTCTGTGTGGGAGAGAGAGTGTGTGTCTGTATAGCCACAAACTTTACACAACCAGCCTCGACCAGGTGTGGCTAAACTCAGCTCACAATTGACCCTTTGCCAAGTCCCGCCCTAAAGCGCCACCTGGCCAATCACAGCCTAGCATCAGCCCCCTGAGCCGGGTCTGACCCCTGTTGCCGGCGCTCGGCTACTTTGAGGCTACTTGGGGTGATTTTGAGTTCTTCATGTTAAATGGTAAACGTCGCATAACAGTGATCGTTACCCGGGTTTCTAAAACGTTAGCTGATCATGAACCAGCGTTAGCACATCTATGCTAGGCTAGCTACTGGATGTCTACACATGCTGCTATAGCTTTAGCCCTGTGGTTCCCCGTCTGGACCTCCAGCTGGGGGTCTGGAGCTCCTGAACCCGTCTGGAGCTCCTGAACCCATCTGGACCTCCAGCTGGGGGTCTGGAGCTCCTGAACCCGTCTGGACCTCCAGCTGGGGGTCTGGAGCTCCTGAACCCGTCTGGAGCTCCTGAACCCGTCTGGACCTCCAGCTGGGGGTCTGGAGCTCCTGAACCCGTCTGGACCTCCAGCTGGGGGTCTGGAGCTCCTGAACCCGTCTGGAGCTCCTGAACCCGTCTGGACCTCCAGCTGGGGGTCTGGAGCTCCTGAACCCATCTGGACCTCCAGCTGGAAGTCTGGAGCTCCTGAACCCGTCTGACTGCTGAACACGTTGACGTCCTGGATCAACCGTTCCAATACGCATGTTTCATTTGATCCCAACATACATCAGAGGTTCTTTACCCATCAGAGGTTATTTACCCATCAGAGGTTCTTAACCCATCAGAGGTTCTTAACCCATCAGAGGTTCTTTACCCATCAGAGGTTCTTTACCCATCAGAGGTTCTTAACCCATCAGAGGTTCTTTACCCATCAGAGGTTCTTTACCCATCAGAGGTTCTTAACCCATCAGAGGTTCTTAACCCATCAGAGGTTCTTTACCCATCAGAGGTTATTTACCCATCAGAGGTTCTTTACCCATCAGAGGTTCTTTACCCATCAGAGGTTATTTAACCATCAGAGGTTCTTAACCCATCAGAGGTTCTTTACCCATCAGAGGTTCTTAACCCATCAGAGGTTCTTTACCCATCAGAGGTTCTTTACCCATCAGAGGTTCTTTACCCATCAGAGGTTCTTTACCCATCAGAGGTTCTTAACCCATCAGAGGTTCTTTACCAATCAGAGGTTATTTACCCATCAGAGGTTATTTACCCATCAGAGGTTATTTACCCATCAGAGGTTCTTAACCCATCAGAGGTTCTTTACCCATCAGAGGTTATTTACCCATCAGAGGTTCTTAACCCATCAGAGGTTCTTTACCCATCAGAGGTTATTTACCCATCAGAGGTTCTTAACCCATCAGAGGTTCTTTACCCATCAGAGGTTATTTACCCATCAGAGGTTCTTAACGCATCAGAGGTTCTTTTCCCATCAGAGGTTCTTTTCCCATCAGAGGTTCTTTCATTGGTCGGTAATGAGCTGATGTTCTTCTGCTGATGGACCGTCAGACGATGGGTCACCAGCCCAGAGCTCTGAGAGAGCATCAAGACGGAGGAAACCTGTGTGTGTGTGTGTATGTGTGTGATTGAGTACAATAGAATGTGAGCCTGGAGGAAATGCGTTTCCTGGCTGCTGTAATCGAGTCTGTATAAGCGAGAAGACGAGCAGATGAAACCGACTTGGAGGACAGAAGAGACGAGCCTCGTCTTCATCAAAAACTACAAGTCAGACGTTTACATATATGAGGCGAGGTCAGTTCAACTCCTCTGGATCCTTCCAGACGGAACGGGTTCATGGCGGAGGGAACATGAAGGTCATGTGACCTCGTGCTCTGGACACGTCTCGGAGGTCTAAACTCTTCCTCGTCTGTGTTCTCAAACATAGAAAGGAGTCGAAATGAAGCACCGGGACTTACATACATTATTTACACAAACAACTTGTCGTAATAGTGTGTAAGTATGCACACACACACATGCACACACACACACGCACACACACTGAAGGATCATCGCCCCTGGTTATTTCCTGTGTTTCCTTCACGCTATGAACCAAGTCAACACGCTCTCACTGAACATCACCGAAGAGCAACCAGGAATAACCGCGGAGGAGGTGATGTCACATCCTGGAGGTAAAGCTCACACTTTATATTCAAAGAAACCTGGACCTGCATCAGTCAAATGATTTACTGACAGAAGAAGAAGGGTAATCGTTATCGATATGTTTTGGTTTGACAGGACCAAACAGGCTCCGCCCTCTAGGAGCTCCAAGAGGTGGACGGCGTTGGTTTGTGATCGTTTTGAGGCCTTGAGGTTGTTGGCCGTCAACATCTTGGCTTTTTTGCAACCGATAAACTGAAGTTCCGATATTTGGAATGAGGAGGAGTGACGCAGAGACGCCGTATAAGCTCTGGTGTCACCCAGAAGCCCCTAACCTCGTATAGAAGCCCCTAACCTCGTATAGAAGCCCCTAACCCTCTTATAGAAGCCCCTAACCTCGTATAGAAGCCCCTAACCTCTTATAGAAGCCCCTAACCCTCTTATAGAAGCCCCTAACCTCTTATAGAAGCCCCTAACCTCTTATAGAAGCCCCTAACCTCTTATAGAAGCCCTAACCTCTTATAGAAGCCCTAACCTCTTATAGAAGCCCTAACCCTCGTATAGAAGCCCCTAACCTCTTATAGAAGCCCCTAACCTCTTATAGAAGCCCCTAACCTCTTATAGAAGCCCCTAACCCTCTTATAGAAGCCCCTAACCCTCTTATAGAAGCCCCTAACCTCTTATAGAAGCCCCTAACCTCTTATAGAAGCCCCTAACCTCTTATAGAAGCCCCTAACCTCTTATAGAAGCCCCTAACCCTCTTATAGAAGCCCCTAACCTCTTATAGAAGCCCCTAACCCTCTTATAGAAGCCCCTAACCTCTTATAGAAGCCCTAACCTCTATAGAAGCCCTAACCTCTTATAGAAGCCCTAACCCTCTTATAGAAGCCCTAACCTCTTATAGAAGCCCTAACCTCTTATAGAAGCCCTAACCTCGTATAGAAGCCCCTAACCTCTTATAGAAGCCCCTAACCCTCTTATAGAAGCCCTAACCTCTTATAGAAGCCCTAACCTCTTATAGAAGCCCCTAACCTCTTATAGAAGCCCCTAACCTCTTATAGAAGCCCTAACCTCTTATAGAAGCCCCTAACCCTCTTATAGAAGCCCCTAACCTCTTATAGAAGCCCCTAACCCTCTTATAGAAGCCCCTAACCTCTTATAGAAGCCCCTAACCCTCTTATAGAAGCCCCTAACCTCTTATAGAAGCCCCTAACCTCGTATAGAAGCCCCTAACCTCGTATAGAAGCCCCTAACCTCTTATAGAAGCCCCTAACCCTCTTATAGAAGCCTAACCTCTTATAGAAGCCCTAACCCTCTTATAGAAGCCCCTAACCTCGTATAGAAGCCCCTAACCTCGTATAGAAGCCCCTAACCTCGTATAGAAGCCCCTAACCCTCTTATAGAAGCCCCTAACCCTCTTATAGAAGCCCCTAACCTCTTATAGAAGCCCCTAATCTCGTATAGAAGCCCCTAACCTGTTATAGAAGCCCCTAACCTCTTATAGAAGCCCCTAACCCTCTTATAGAAGCCCCTAACCCTCTTATAGAAGCCCCTAACCTCGTATAGAAGCCCCTAACCCTCTTATAGAAGCCCCTAACCCTCTTATAGAAGCCCCTAACCTCTTATAGAAGCCCCTAACCTCGTATAGAAGCCCCTAACCTCTTATAGAAGCCCCTAACCTCTTATAGAAGCCCCTAACCTCGTATAGAAGCCCCTAACACTCTTATAGAAGCCCCTAACCCTCTTGTAGAAGCCCCTAACGTCTTTCACCCAGGAGGCCGCCGTTCGAGTCCGTCTGAAACCAACGAATTGTATTTGATGCATTATCGCGATCCTCCCAAGAAGCCTTTCAGTTCCTTTCAGTTCCTCCGGGAGAAGAGAACACTTTGTTCCAGCAGAGGCAGTGAAGGTTCTGAATCACCCGCCTCTTTTGGATGAAACGAGGCTGTTGGTTTGTTTAAAGGATTCAACCGACGACCGGCCGTCCCAACGGGATTGTTGCCTTGATCGACGACCACGAACCACGGAAATAAAAGTGATGGAAATGAAACTGCAGCGTATTGTTTGTGTCTCTGCAACGATACCAGCGTCCAGCTTGTGGCACGTTAAAGCTCACAGGAAGCAAAATGTGCTAATGAAATCCAGAAAACCTAATAAATAATGTAAAGAGACCTCTGGACATGAACTCGTTCCCTCGATTCAGCCCAAACTGAAGGTGTGAGCCGAACATGTGCTGCAGGGTCATCGGCGTCAGAACAACCGCTCACTGAGTGTGAAGTGTGTGCAGCTGAGGCTGATGATGTCATTAGTTCTGCAGGTATTTGTTCATAAATCATCGGCTCGACGACGCCGCTGGATGAAGAAGAGGCTCGTCCGTCATGCGGTTCATCCCGAGGGGACCAGGAATCACACTGCGCCACAATCCATCCAATAGACGGGCATATATATATTTCGGACCCCAATCTTAGAATTCGTCAGGTTGAGGTTAAAAACCCACTGCTGGTGTTCTGAATGTGTGAAACGACGTCTCGCTGCAGCTCTGCTGTTGGAGAGCTTTTCTGGGTTCGCTCCATCATCTGTAGTGAGAGCAGGAGATGGGTTTCCTGGCAGGGACCCCCCCCCCCCCTTTGTACCAGTGCATGCTGGGTGGAAGAGCATCACTTTAAAACACAGGCATCTGTGTGTGTCTGGCGGACTGAAACAGAGAGGATGATGGGAAGTCAGTTTGGGAGTCGGATTGAGTAACAGACAGGAGACCAAACAAGATGGATGCCCCGTCTTCACGATGTCCGTGGAGAACATCGCTCTGATCGACAGAGCTGACTTCAAACTTCCATCAGAAAAACTACAAGATGTACTCTAGTAAAGTGAAGTACAAGTACAACATACCACACAAATAAACATAGTTACTAGTCTCATTGTAACCATCGTGACACGAAGTACATCCAGTACATTCATATGTATATATACACATGTATATATAGATAGATAGATAGATAGATGTATACTTTATTGATCCCGCAAGCGGGAAATTACAGGCAGATCCAGGAAGATTACAGCATAACACGAGGGAAGAGAGGAGAAAATAAAAAACAACCCCCAGAATATGCCACTAGAGGGGTACAGTGTGGGAGCAGAAAAAACACCTCTTTTTTTTTACACATATATATATATATATATATATGGCCCACATTCAGCCCCCCCCCCCCCCTCTGGGCTCTCCGGTCTGCTCCCAGAAGTCTGGCGGCCCGAGTGATGGAAGATCAGAACCACAATGATTCTCTACTGAGCCGCTCAGACTCCTGATGCGAGGGACAGGAAACCCTCCGCAAACATCGCCAACGCCAGACATCAGTGACGCCGCGGGGCCGAGGGGAGGAGGAACCCAACAGTTATGTCCAGTCAACTAACCCAACAGGTAGGTCCAGTCAACTAACCCAACAGTTATGTCCAGTCAACTAACCCAACAGGTAGGTCCAGTCAACTAACCCAACAGTTATGTCCAGTCAACTAACCCAACAGTTATGTCCAGTCAACTAACCCAACAGTTATGTCCAGTCAACTAACCCAACAGTTATGTCCAGTCAACTAACCCAACAGTTAGGTCCAGTCAACTAACCCAATAGTTATGTCCAGTCAACTAACCCAACAGTTATGTCTAGTCAACTAACCCAACAGTTATGTCCAGTCAACTAACCCAACAGTTAGGTCCAGTCAACTAACCCAACAGTTAAGTCCAGTCAACTAACCCAACAGTTATGGGACTTTCATAATATGAAACTGGGCAGAAAACAACCAGCATAAAAAACAGGAGAAAATATGTTCAGCTCCAACAACAACAACAACGCTGACATGCCCAAAGAGAAAACACTCATTCGCTGTTACCGCTTACGTATACATATAAATATACATATGAAATACATACTGTACAATTGTACACATGCATATAAAGTAAATGTATATACACACACACACACACAAACACACACTACCGTATAAACGTTTGGGGGGGGGGGGGGGGCAACCAATACCAGTCCCCAGGCTGCGGGACATGTAGAATACTAAAACCAGAGCAGATAACGTGAGCTGACTGAACAAAACCTGCCGTAGTTACCAGCAGCCGCCTCTAGGGTCAGAGACCTCGTCTCCTGGCCCAGAAACCTCGTCTCCTCGCCCAGAGACCTCGTCTCCTTGGTTCAAGGGAGATATCGAAACAGTCTATGCCTCATGTGTTAAAGCTGAATTCTCTCTCCTGACCACCAGGGGGCGACTCATCTGGTTGTATAGAAGTCTATGCTTCATGTGTTAAAGCTGCATTCTCTCTCCTGGCCACCAGGGGGGGACTCCTCTGGTTGTATAGAAGTCTATGCTTCATGTGTTAGAGCTGCATTCTCTCTCCTGACCACCAGGGGGCCACTCCTCTGGTTGTATAGAAGTCTATGCTTCATTTGTTAAAGCTGCATTCTCTCTCCTGATCACCAGGGGGCGACTCCTCTGGTTGTATAGAAGTCTATGCTTCATGGGTTAAAGCTGCATTCTCTCTCCTGATCACCAGGGGGCGACTCCTCTGGTTGTATAGAAGTCTATGCTTCATGTGTTAAAGCTGCATTCTATCTCCTGACCACCAGGGGCGACTCCTCTGGTTGTATAGAAGCTTAGAAGAAACAACAAATACATTCATCTTCCTTTCGTAAAGTTTTGTGAGGTGATGAAGTCGTTTGAAGGATCACTTCTCTTGCCATGTCTGTTTGAATAAGGAAGACTAATATCATTTTTTATTTCCTTCTACTTTCACATATTTTCTATTGAATTGACATTTGTACATCTATTTTGATTATATATGATTATCTTTCATTGTGCAAGGGTTGGGCTTGGTTGGAATACCAGTCATTGATTGGTCGACTGATCAACTAGAAGAATAGAGGTAGTGGAACAAAAGGCCTTTAGCAAGATGAAGGAGAAGCGTTGTGAACTTATCGAGAATCACGAAGTCTTCCTGACGTGCGGACACATCACCATGACAACGCTGAGACACCGCCGAGGAAACACCGTGCAGGTGCATTGTGGGTAACACCCCTTCACTTACCCCTGCCTGTCTCCATCCACCAGGATCCGCACCAGGATGCCAGTGACCGCCACCAGGATGGGGTAGTGGTCCACACTCTCCAGACCTGCACACACACACACACACACGTGTGTCACAGCGGTGGAGGCGCAGGTAGAGCTGGAGGAGTCCTCCACTCGACCCCTCCGTCACGCTGTGTGTATGTCTGTATGTTTATGTCTGTATGTGTATGTGTGTATATGTGTGTGTGTGTGTGTACCTGGCAGCCTCAAGTTGACCACCCGGTCAAACAGGTTCTTCTCGGCCGTCACTCTGTTCAACACCTGGTTCAACAACTGGAGAGAAAGAAAAACAAGTTGAAGGAGGAAGAGAAGAGGAGACAAGATATAGATATATATATGTCAGTTGTGACGTCATGTTTTCAGCAGCGCTAATGTTGTGGTTGATTTATCAGAAACAACGTCAGGGGACGAACACGTCATGACCTGTTGGTCTGATGCTGCGGGTCAGAGGAGAAGGAGGTGCACCCGCTTGGTGGCGCGAGGAGCACTGCGCGGAGGAGGAAGTGGAGGAGGAGGCGGGGGGAGGGGGGGCTCGTGAGCGCCGCGGAGCGGGTCGGGGCGAAGTTCTCACAAGAACTCAAATAAATGCCCCGTCGGATATTAAAACACATTTGGGGGGACTTGATGACAGAGAGAGTAACTTTTATTCTTAAATACTGATGAATGAAAACAGTGTCTCCAGCAAAAAGGGCCCTTTACTCATCCAGGGCAAAGGGGAGGAGCTTGAGCACCACGAGGGCTCTACCTGTGCACGTGCCTGTATATATATATATATACATATATCAGTTGCGGGCCGTGGGCCTGGGGCCTGGGCCTTCAGTGAGGTCCTACACAGTCCCACCCGAATTAATCCACCTCTTATTACTCTCATTATGATGCCATGGCTCTAGACCAGGGCTGCTCAATACCTCGATCGCGGCGTAGTATTGGTAGATCGCATGACATTAAAAAAAATTGGCCCGCCCCCGTCATTTTCTCTATAGCACGTCTTTGTTCATTTATTAAACTAAACAGCCGTCTGATGTTGATCGTATCTACACAACAGCATGTCATTTCTCTCGGCTCTCCGTCTCGCCCGCTGCAGAATGCGCGCATCGGGACGGACAAAAAGAAGAAGAAAAAAAGTCACTTGCACTCGTTTGTTCACTAAACAGGGCATTGTCGCACCCAAAGCAGTTTCACCGTGATGATAAAGACACATAACTATTCACTGAAAATAAAAGAAAGAAAACAAATAATTTGCAACATAGGCTATTTGCCATTTTATTTTGTGCCAAACATACATACACATTTAATAAAAAATAGAATGCATTGTATGCCTACTCACCAACGACTGATTATTTGAACACAAAATCCATCCTTCTTTCTTTCCTCAAGAAGACTTCAATGACTCTGTTGTACAGTCTATCAAATTCAGTTTCCTAGTTCTGAGGTTCTGCATATACCTGCCCATAGGCCCCGCCTCTCAATATTGGTAATCCAATCAAAAGACGTGCAGCACTCCGCCTGCTCGCTGCTCCTGTGCCGGTTCCGGGGCCTTCTAGAAGGCCTAGAGGAGCCAACTCTAAAGCTGATTGGTTGACACAACATTGTCATTCCCATTCACTTGAAGCTACCAGCGCCCGCAATGTTGATTCTGAAGGCCTAAAGGCAGATTTTAGCCCCCTGGCAACACACGATGGCTGAATATGATTGGATAAAAGATCTAAGATAAAGACCAGCCCTCCAAATCTCAACCTGGCGCTGGCAGCAGCGCAACCAAGAGGAACGCTATAAAATTAAGAGAATAACTCTTACTCTGGGAAATAATTGAATACATATTTGTGGGAAAATATATTTAGAAAAAAATATATATTCTGATGATGTTTAGGCCAGCAGAGAAGGCCTTGCTGGCCCTGACGGCCCGCCACTGACATATATATATACACAGGGCTCTCAAGTCTCACGCATTGAGCGTGAGACTCACGCATTTCGGTCTTATCTCACGCACTCCCGACACACATCGAATTCCTCACGCTGAAAAAACCTCTCGGCTATTTAATGCTTGAATGCAGGGGTGCTCAATACGCCGATCGATTGTTCCGCTGCAGAGCTCCGACGCCGGTCTGCGCGCATTGGGATGGAGCAAAAAAATAGTCACTAGCACCCCCCCCCCCCCTGTGTGAAGTTTGGTCTTTAAAAAGAATGAACTTTTAACTATTAATTGCGATTAATCGCGATTAATGAATTTCAAAATGTGCGATTAATTAGTTAATTTTTTTTAATCGATTGACATCCCTAATGTATATGTATTTTTTTTTCTTCTTTTTAAAGACAAAACTTCCCACAGAGCTGTGTTTTCAAAGAGGCTCCTACCTATAAAGTGCCAGCGAGGTATTTAATATTGTGGATGATAAATTGTTTCTTCAGTGAAACATCCAGATTAGTTAAAAAAAAGAAGTATATTGAGACCCCATTGGTCCTGTCATCTTTACCACTGAACAGCAGAACCAGTGGCCTTGGTAACTGACTGACATTCACATATGTCACGTTCACCCTCTGGAGGCTGGGCTCATGTCTCCATTTTACAAAACATGTAAATTCACCTTTTAAAGGCGTTTGCATATGACACACCCCCCCACGTGTTCTACATCAAACATTCCAGAACAATCTCAGCTCTATTCAATGAGGCTCAGTTGTCCTCGTGCCGTGTTCTCTGCTCTCTGACTGACAGGCTGCTAATGAGCCTCACCTGTGAGGTGGGAGGTCCTTTGTGATTTACTGAGTGTTCATTGGTTGTTTTTTTCGCAAAATGTTGACAGACAAACGGATTGACCAATCACGTTGAAGGTTTCGTGTGACGAGTTCTTTCCGCGCCGCGTCCCCCGACACGTCGCCCCTCCGTTCCTCTGTGTATCAGAGGGGGAGACGGGAGGAAGGAGGAGCAGGAGGAAACCCGACTGATTCATCCACGAGTTAAACTGATTTCTGCTCCTTATTTTCGCGGAGAAATAATTGTTTTAAAAATGGAAACAGTGTTAAACCGTACTGCCGCGGTTTGACACTCAGAGGAGTGTAAAAACTTCAACGAACACCGGAAGTAAACAAAGTTGCGTTAATTGCGCTAAAATATTTTAGTGCGTTAACGCGGCCAAATTAATCGCATAGATTAACGCGTTAACGCTGACAGCCCTAATATATATACATATATGTATATATGTATATATATATACACTACTGTTAAAAAGTTTGGGGTCATCCAGACAATTTCGTGTCTTCCATGAAAACTCACTTTTATTTATAAATGAATTGAACATTTCATAGAACATATAGTCAAGACATTGACAAGGTTAGAAATAATGATTAATATTTGAAGAATTTATTTTGTTCTTCAAACTTCAAGCTCAAAGGAAGGCCAGTTGTATAGCTTATATCACCAGCATAACTGTTTTCAGCTGTGCTCACATAATTGCACAAGGGTTTTCTAATCAGACATTAGGCTTCTAAGGCGATTAGCAAACACAATGTACCATTAGAACACTGGAGTGATAGTTGATGGAAATGGGCCTCTATACACCTCTGGAGATATTTCATTAGAAACCAGACATTTCACCTAGAAGAGTCATTTACCACATTAACAATGTAGAGAGGGTATTTTTGATTAATGTTATCTTTATTGAAAAAACAGTGCTTTTCTTTGAAGAATAAAGACATTTCTAAGTGACCCCAAACTTTTGAACGGTAGTGTATATATATATATTAGGGCTGGGCACGTTAACGCGTTAATCTTGCGTTAACGCATCAATTAATTAACGCCGACAATTATTTTATCGCGCGTTAACGCAGGTTTTATTATTTATTTTATTCTTGTAAAAGTGTGTTGCTCACAGGCTTTTATTTTGTAAAAGTCTGCTACTGATTGCTGCGGAACCGGAAAAGAAAGTCATTCGCGGTTTAACAATTCAATTCAATTCAGTTCAGTTTATTTGTATAGCCCAATTTCACAAATTACAAATTTGTCTCGGAGTGCTTTACAATCTGTACACAGAGACATCCCTGACCTTTGACCTTTGACCTCACATCGGATCAGGAACAACTCCCAAATAACCCTTCAGGGGGAAAAAAAGGGAAGAACCCTTGAGGAGAGAACAGAGGAGGATCCCTCTCCAGGATGGACAGAACAATAGATGTCATGTGACCAGAAGGACAGATTAGAGTTTAAATACATTCAATGAATGTGACAGAGTGTATGAATAGTTCATAGTAGGCATATTCCACGATGGAGACCTCCACGATCCATCAGCAGATGGCGGTGGGGAGGCGGAGTCTCAACAGTGGGCGGAGTCTCAACAGTGGGTGGAGTCTCAACAGGACAGTGGCGTCGTCGGTAGCAGGAATTCCACGACCCAGACCTCGATGATCCATCAGACCCTAACCCTAACCCTAACAAACATGGAGAATCTCAACAAATGACGGCAGGTATGAGACTCAAGACACACGTCACACGGAGCTGGATGAAAGGAGAGGACTGCAAAGCGACAGCTTCACAACGTGCTGTTGCTCTCATGGGGACGACTGGACATCGGGGGACCAGACGTCCTCTTTCCCCGGACATGTCCTGCTTTTGAGACCTAAAGAATGCGTCCGGCAGGGATTCCAAAAACGTCGGGATTTTGCTTCGTCGGATATTTGTGTTTCTCTGGGTTTTCATAAACTAGGATTTATCCCTTACAAGTTTTGGAAATGGTATCTCCCTTACATTCCACCTTCTTGCGTGAGCTGACAGAGAGCAGTCATTGGTCGACCGATCTCAGGGTTGCCAGATACACGATAATTATCCTCCAAATACAACCATGTTGAGCCTTTGGTACGATACTTCACCGTCTCCAACCTGGCAACACGGAGCACCTCGCCGCCTCCACTAGTTCATTGTTGTTTGTGCTATAAACTCCTCCCAGCGCCGCCGCTCCCATAGCGCACTACGCGCTGTGCGGAGGGCACCACGTCCTGAGGGGCTCCACAAAATAGGCAACTAAAAAATCCTCATAGTTATAATAATTATAATGCCGATATTATTTCAGTCTAGAAATATTAGGCACCTTTAGGCATGTATATCACAAAACAGGCAGAACAAGAGAGATGTTTAATCTCAGCGCCCCCCCCCCCCCCCCCCCCAGTGTCCTCTTTTTCCCAACCTCAAATCTGGTCACCCTACTGGACATCACTCGGTGACCACAATGACCTCGGAGTGACTGAGCATTATGTTGATGAGAAGTGGGCGCTGCATTCACATGCCCTGACTGATGAACACAGAGGAGACACATGATGCTGACACTTTACTGAAGTTGCACAGCAGTGGAATGTGTCAAATAAAGTCACCACACTGAGCAGATAGAGCACCAGAGATGATCGCTGCTGCCAGACGACTGCCTTTGATCATGTCCCTGCGTCACGTCTCCAGCGCTCTGTCACAGTGTCTCTGCATCACTGCGTTGGACAATGTCCTGACAGATTTTATGGCACTTTAGTTCATATGGCAGAACATTTAAAATAAGTGTCAAGTTCTAGGAATTGACAAACTGCACTGAAAGTGTTTTCTGGTGTCTCACTCTAACAGGGACAACACATGTTATGGCACTTTCATTCATATGGCAGAACATTTAAAATAGAAGTGCGCTATACACTACTTTTGAATTAATTATTGGATTTTGCGAATACAAATGCGATTAATCGTGATTAATCGTGATTAATCAGGGAAATCATGCGATTAATCGCGATTACAATTTTTAATCGTTGCCCAGCCCTAATATATATACATATATATACACATATATATATGTACATATATGTATTAGGGCTGTGAAACGATTAACATTTTTAATCGGGTTAATCACAGGTTTTTGTGGATTAATCATGATTAATCACATATTACCGATATTCTCGGTATATTTTGTGAGAACATAGAGATTTATGACAAAAGACGGATATATACATTTATACATTCTTCTATACAATGGTGCTGCAACTCAGCAGTTATTTAGCAGTTTTCTTCCATATGGAACATTAATACATCTTCATCCTAAACAGAATGTTTAACCCTCCTGTTACCTTTAGGGTCAATTTGACCCCATTCAATGTTTAATGTCGGTGTTCGTTGGGGTCAATTTGACCCCAGGCTGTTTTTCACTGTGTCAAACATAAGAAATATCAACTTTTTTATGTATTTAAAGGGCTATTTAGGTAGTCAACAAACAAACATAAAGTACCTCACACTTAAACTTGGGAAGCAATATTAATTCTAATAATTTTCTGGAGGTTTTAATTGCTGGGGTCAAATTGACCCCGAGGGTAAAATATGTTAGTAAATGTAAAGGTAACAGGAGGTTAAACAGAACATGTTTCTCTTGTTTGTCAACCATTAACTCCACCATGATACAATCTAAAGGCCTCTAGTCTTCCTCTAGCAGCTGCTGAGGCAAACTGACTGTGTGGGTTTTCTTCATGAACTGGGCCGTGATGAAAGGGACGGCGGGGACACCGCTACAAAGCTGAAACCTCACCGGCCCGGACAGGTGGACAGATTGACAAGTGACTTTTGTTTTGCTCGGTCCCGATGCGCGCACGGAGCTCTGTGGCGCGCCAGACGGAGATCGATAAGTGTTAACGCAACGCGAAGAGACAGAGATGACATGCTGCTGTGGAGATACGATCAACAACAGACGTTTAGTTTAATAAAAGAACAAAGACGTGCTCTAGAGAACATGTCAGGGGGCGGGCCAATCTCTTTAATGTCATGCGATCTACCGACACTACGCCGCGATCGACTGGCAGGTCGCGATCGACGTGTTGAGACCCTGATCTACAGGAAGTAAAAGTCGTCACAAGGTTTCCGGAGGTGAACCTGCGGAAGGATCATTACGATGAACAGACCGTCTGCATGAGAGCGGACAGAGTTCAGATTGAAGTGGTGTATTGGAAGCTCATTTTGCAAGTGACTTTTTTTTCGTCCCGACGACCAACACCAGACGGATTGGAAGCTCATTCTGCGCATGCGTTAAATGCGTTAAAAAAAAATAACTAGTTAAACCTGTAATTGAATTAACTGAGTTAACGCGTTATTTTTCACAGCACTAATATGTATATATATATATGTATATATATACATACATATATGTACATATATATGTATATATATATATATACATATATATATACATATATATATACATATATATGTATATATATATAAATGTATGTACAGTATATACATATACACACACACTGTTAATTTAGATAACCGATCTTTGTGTGACGTCATTCTGATTTCCGTAGAACTCAAGAGGTTAAACCGGCCCCTATCAAAGTCCAGGTGTGAATTACCTGAGCGAGCCGCCTGAGGAGGAGCTCTGCAGACGGGCGGGACCAGTCCAGGAAGATCTCTGGAACCAGAGTGACAGTCATCTCCAGAACTCGCAGCAGACTGACGGACAGGTCGAAGCAGGTGGCACACACCTGGAGGACAGGGGTCACATGGCGGAGCAGCAGGTGAGTCGGTCCTCAACACGATGTTCATCTGGATACCATCTCTCCACGACGAGAGACAAGGGTCCACCCACGTCTGGAGGTGGGTCGGAATACTACAGGTAACCTTCAGGTATCAAGCTCCTCCTCTTTTATGAACCAGCTCCACCTTCAGTCCTGGAGACTCCGCCCCCTCATGGAGAATGAAGACTTTCCTCTTGATGGTCTGATAGTGAGACCTGAACCAGGTTCACCTGGAGAGACCTGGAGATGCTGCTAGAGGCTGAGAGGGACGTTTAGGATACACTGAGCTCCTCTCTCCTCTCTCCTTATGGACGCTTAGGAGACACTGAGCTCCTCTCTCCTCGCTCCTTATGGACGCTTAGGAGACACTGAGCTCCTCTCTCCTCTCTCCTTATGGACGCTTAGGAGACACTGAGCTCCTCTCTCCTCTCTCCTTATGGACGCTTAGGAGACACTGAGCTCCTCTCCTCTCTCCTTAGGGACGCTTAGGATACACTGAGCCTCTCTCTCTCTCTTATGGACGCTTAGGATACACTGAGCTCCTCTCTCCTCTCTCCTTATGGACGTTTAGGATACACTGAGCTCCTCTCCTCTCTCCTTATGGATGCTTAGGAGACACTGAGCTCCTCTCTCCTCTCTCCTTAGGGACGATTAGGAGACACTGAGCTCCTCTCTCCTCTCTCCTTAGGGACGCTTAGGAGACACTGAGCTCCTCTCTCCTCTCTCCTTATGGACGCTTAGGATACACTGAGCTCCTCTCCTCTCTCCTTATGGACACTTAGGATACACTGAGCTCCTCTCCTCTCTCCTTATGGACACTTAGGATACACTGAGCTCCTCTCCTCTCTTCTTATGGACACTTAGGATACACTGAGCTCCTCTCCTCTCTCCTTAAGGACACTTAGGATACACTGAGCTCCTCTCTCCTCTCTCCTTATGGACGTTTAGGATACACTGAGCTCCTCTCTCCTCTTCTCTCTCCTTATGGACGCTTAGGATACACTGAGCTCCTCTCCTCTCTCCTTATGGACGCTTAGGATACACTGAGCTCCTCTCTCTCTCTCCTTATGGACGCTTAGGATACACTGAGCTCCTCTCTCCTCTCTCCTTATGGACGCTTAGGATACACTGAGCTCCTCTCTCCTCTCTCCTTATGGACGCTTAGGATACACTGAGCTCCTCTCTCCTCTCTCCTTATGGACGTTTAGGATACACTGAGCTCCTCTCTCCTCTCTCCTTATGGACGCTTAGGATACACTGAGCTCCTCTCCTCTCTCCTTATGGACGTTTAGGATGCACTGAGCTCCTCTCTCCTCTCTCCTTATGGACGTCTAGGATACACTGAGCTCCTCTCTCCTCTCTCCTTATGGACGTTTAGGATACACTGAGCTCCTCTCTCCTTATGGACGTTTAGGATACAGAGCTCCTCTCTCCTCTCTCCTTATGGACGTTTAGGATACACTGAGCTCCTCTCTCCTTATGGACGCTTAGGATACACTGAGCTCCTCTCTCCTCTCTCCTTATGGACGTTTAGGATACACTGAGCTCCTCTCTCCTTATGGACGTTTAGGATACACTGAGCTCCTCTCTCCTCTCCTCTCTCCTTATGGACGTTTAGGATACACTGAGCTCCTCTCTCCTTATGGACGCTTAGGATACACTGAGCTCCTCTCTCCTCTCTCCTTATGGACGCTTAGGATACACTGAGCACCAAAGGTCAGGGATGTCTGTGAGGTCAAAGGTCAGGGATGTCCATCCGTACAGATTGTGAAGCCCTCTTAGGCCAATTTTTTATTTGTGACATTGGGCTATATAAAATAAATGTAAGTGAAACATGTCGTTTGACAAGTTTGGCTGTGAACATGAAAAAAGGGGCGGGGCTAACAGATTTGAGCTGAACGGTTTAGCTGACTGTCGCTTGCTCACCTTCAGCTGACGAGTGTCCACAAAGTTCCTCTCTGGACGCTCTGCCGCCTGCTGGATCTGAGACAGGAAGTGGAGAACCTTGACATGCGTGTTTAAAAACTACCCAACAAAATAAAAGCCACCGCTACGTCCTACATAACATCTTTAAATCTCGTTTGTTTCTTTTTCCCCACGTTGATAATTCACTTATTTCTCTTGGTACATGCTAGATCTGACAACAACATATATAAATACACATCTTGAATTTGAGAAGACTAAATCAGCTTGAGGCTTAATTAGTTGAACTTTCCTCTGATCTGAACTACAACGGCGAGGCAGATTTGATATTCAATAATCAATCACACGTGGGAATCAACATTTTGGGATCAAATGTCGGCTCAAGAGATTTGAAATATCGAGGCTGCAGCGAATGTCTTGTGTTTTCATGCACAGCTGTCGTTCTATTTGATGACATCATCACCCCAGAGGAGAGTAAAATCCTCACTTTGAATTCAGTGATTTGTATTTAATGGACTTGAATACAGCGACATTGTTTCGTCACACATGCGGATTGAAGCTAACGACTTGGGGACTTGTTACTTTAATCTTGATTCAGTATAATTTGACTTTTGGACGTTACAACAATCGAATACTAACAATATATTAGTCTAGCCTGATCTTCAGGGTTTGGGAAAAGAGGAGGCCCTTTCAAAGAAATACTGGCAGGTGATTGGATGAACCACCTGTCAGTCAAACTCTAACATAAGGTAGAGCGAAGGCTCTCTCACCTCCTGGATCATGCCGATAAACTCGGAGAAGGCCCAGTTGAGCTGGTTGAGGACGCTGTTGAGGAACGAGGCGGCCATCTCTTTGTCCACGCTCAGCAGCTCCGCCATGTGCCTCTGCAGCAGCAGCGACGGACACGGCTCTGAACCAATCACAGGGGAGGGGGCAGAAGGTGAACACAGGGCTCAACCCAAAGGGTCAGAGGTCAGTATTCTGCAGCATACATACACATACATATATAGATGCATATATATACACATATATATACAGATGCATATATATACACATGCATATATATATATATATGTGTATACATATATATGTGTATATACATACATACACATATATATGTGTATATACATACATATATACATGCATATATATATATGTATATACACATATACACACATGCATATATATATGTATATACATATATATATATACAGATGCATATATATACTAGGGCTGTCAATCGATTAAAAAAAATTAACTAATTAATCGCACATTTTGAAATTCATTAATCGCGATTAAAAGTTTATTTTTCTTCTTTTTAAAGACCAAACTTCACACAGAGCTGTGTTTTCAAAGAGGCTCCTACCTATAAAGTGCCAGCAAGGTATTTAATATTGTGGATGATAAATTGTTTCTTCAGTGAAACATCAGATGAGTAAAAAAAAAGAAGTATATTGAGACCCCATTGGTCCTGTCATCTTTACCACTGAAGAGCAGAACCAGTGGCCTTGGTGACTGACTGACATTCACATATGTCACGTTCACCCTCTGGAGGCTGGGCTCATGTCTCCATTCTACAAAAACATGTAAATTCACCGTTTAAAGTCTTTTGCATATGACACACCCCCCCACGTGTTCTACATCAAACATTCCAGAACAATCTCAGCTCTATTCAATGAGGCTCATTGTGTGCCGTGTTCTCTGCTCTCTGACTGACAGGCTGCTAATGAGCCTCACCTGTGAGGTGGGAGGTCCTTTGTGATTTACTGAGTGTTCATTGGTTGTTTTTTCCCCAAAATGTTGACAGACAAACGGATTGACCAATCACGTTGAAGGTTTCGTGTGACGAGTTCTTTCCGCTCCTCGTCCCCCGACACGTCGCCCCTCCGTTCCTCTGTGTATCAGAGGGGGAGACGGGAGGAAGGAGAGCAGGAGGAAACCCGACTGATTCATCCACGAGTTAAACTCATTTATGATCCTTATTTTCGCGGAGAAATAATTGAAACAGTGTTAAACCGTACTGCCGCGGCTTGACACTCGGTTTGAGTGTAAAAACTTCAACGAACACCGGAAGTAAACAAAGTTGCGTTAATTGCGTTAAAATATTTTAGTGCGTTAACGCGGCCAAATTAATCGCATAGATTAACGCGTTAACGCTGACAGCCCTAATATATATATATGCATACGTACACTACCGTTCAAAAGTTTGGGATTACTTAGAAATGTCCTTATTTTTCAAAGAAAAGCATTGTTTTTTTCAATGAAGAGAACATTAAATCAATCAGAAATACCCTCTATACATTGTTAATGTGGTAAATGACTCTTCTAGGTGGAAATGTCTGGTTTCTAATGAAATATCTCCAGAGGTGTATAGAGGCCCATTTCCATCAACTATCACTCCAGTGTTCTAATGGTACATTGTGTTTGCTAATCGCCTTAGAAGACTAATGGATGATTAGAAAACCCTTGAAAACCCTTGTGCAATTATGTTAGCACAGCTGAAAACTGTTTTGCTGATGAGAGAAGCTATACAACTGGCCTTCCTTTGAGCTAGTTGATTATCTGGAGCATCACATTTGTGGGTTCGATAAGATGTGGGTTCTCAAAATGGCCAGAAAAAAAGAACTTTCATGTGAAACTCGCCAGTCTATTCTTGTTCTTAGAAATGAAGGCTATTCCATGCGAGAAATTGCAAAGAAACTGAAAATGTCCTCCAGCGGTGTGTACTACTCCCTTCAGAGAACAGCACCAACGGGCTCTAACCAGAGCAGAAAGAGAAGTGGGAGGCCCCGGTGCACAACTCAGCAAGAAGACAAGTACATTAGAGTCTCTAGTTTGAGAAATAGACGCCTCACAGGTCCTCAACTGGCAGCTTCTTTAAATGGTACCCATAACGCCAGTGTCAACGCCGACAGTGAAGAGGCGACTCGGGATGCTGGCCTTCTAGGCAGAGTGGCAAAGAAAAGCCATATCTGAGACTGGCCAATCAAAAGAAAAGATTGGTATGGGCAAAAGAACACAGGCATTGGACAGAGGAAGATTGGAAAAAGGTGTTCTGGACAGATGAATCCAAGTTTGAGGTGTTTGGATCACACAGAAGAACATTTGTGAGACGCAGAACAGGTGAAAAGATGCTGGAAGAGTGCCTGACACCATCTGTCAAGCATGGTGGAGGTCATGTGATGGTCTGGGGCTGCTTTGGTGCTGGGAAAGTGGGAGATTTGTACCAGGTAAAAGGGATTTTAAATAAGGAAGGCTATCACTCCATTTTGCAACGCCATGCCATACCCTGTGGGCAGCGCTTGATTGGAGCCAATGTCCTCCTCCAACAGGACAATGACCCAAAGCACACCTCCACATTGTGCCAGAACTATTGAGGGAAGAAGCAGGCAGCTGGTATGCTGTCTGTAATGGAGTGGCCAGCACAGTCACCAGATCTCAACCATTGAGCTGTTGTGGGAGCAGCTTGACCGTATGGTCCGCAAGAAGTGCCCATCAAGCCAATCCAACTTGTGGCAGGTGCTTCAGGAAGCGTGGGGTGACATTTCAACAGATTACCTCAACAAATTAACAGCTAGAATGACAAAGGTCTGCAATGCTGTCATTGCTGCAAAAGGAGCATTCTTTGACGAGAGCAAAGTTTGAAGAAAAAAATTAATACTTCAAATACAAATCATTATTTCTAACCTTGTCAATGTCTTGACTATATTTTCTATACATTTTGCAACTCATTTGATCAATAAAAGTGTGAGTTTTCATGGAAAACACGAAATTGTCTGGGTGATCCCAAACTTTTGAACGGTAGTGTATATACAAATATATATATACTAGTGCTGTGAAAAATAACGCGTTAACTCAGTTAATTAAATTTCAGGTTTAACTAGTTTTTTTTTTTTTACGCATTTAACGCATGCGCAGAATGAGCTTCCAATCCGTCTGTTGTTGGTCGTCTCTCCAGCAGCATGTCATTCTGTCTCTAGTGTCGCGTTAACACGACTCCGATCTCCGTGTCGCGCGCCGCAGAGCTCGGATGCTGGCGTGTGCGCGCACATCGGGACGAAAAAAAGTCACTTGCACCCCCCCCCCAACAACTCTTCTCTCGGCTCGCGCGGCAGAGCTCTGATGCTGGCGCGCGCACTGGTGAGCAATGCAGGGCTCTCAAGTGTCACGCATTTCGGTCTTAACTCACGCACTCCCGCCACACAACGTATTTCTCACGCTGAAACCCCCCCCCCGCCCCCCCCCCTCAACAACTCTTCTCAGAGCTCTTGCCTGTCTTGAGAGCCCTGTAAATGTATATATGTGATTAATCATGATTAATCCACAGAAACCTGTGATTAACCTGATTAAAAATTGTAATCGTTTCACAGCCCTAAATATATACGTATATATATATATACATATATATCTACGTATATATATATATACGTAGATATTTAGATATCTACGTATATCTATATATATATCTATATATATAAATATGTATTACATATAATCTCCAATCTAAAATCTACTGAATGAGACTGAGGATCTTCTACAAAAAGAAGACAACGTAGATGAAAGCAGAATCAGAAATGGGAGTGATTGATCAATAACTTACTTTGGAAACTAGCAATGGACAGATCCCCTGAAAGGCATGCAGATGAGAAGCAGATGAGTCATCGTCATGGAGATGAGAAACAGATGAGAGTCATCGTCATGGAGATGAGAAGCAGATGAGTCATCGTCATGGAGATGAGAAACAGATGAGTCATCGTCATGGAGATGAGAAACAGATGAGTCATCGTCATGGAGATGAGAAACAGATGAGTCATCGTCATGGAGATGAGAAGCAGATGAGAGTCATCGTCATGGAGATGAGAAACAGATGAGAGTCATCGTCATGGAGATGAGAAGCAGATGAGTCATCGTCATGGAGATGAGAAACAGATGAGTCATCGTCATGGAGATGAGAAGCAGATGAGTCATCGTCATGGAGATGAGAAACAGATGAGTCATCGTCATGGAGATGAGAAACAGATGAGTCATCGTCATGGAGATGAGAAGCAGATGAGTCATCGTCATGGAGATGAGAAACAGATGAGAGTCATCGTCATGGAGATGAGAAGCAGATGAGTCATCGTCATGGAGATGAGAAACAGATGAGAGTCATCGTCATGGAGATGAGAAGCAGATGAGTCATCGTCATGGAGATGAGAAACAGATGAGAGTCATCGTCATGGAGATGAGAAACAGATGAGTCATCGTCATGGAGATGAGAAGCAGATGAGTCATCGTCATGGAGATGAGAAGCAGATGAGTCATCGTCATGGAGATGAGAAGCAGATGAGTCATCGTCATGGAGATGAGAAGCAGATGAGTCATCGTCATGGAGATGAGAAACAGATGAGTCATCGTCATGGAGATGAGAAGCAGATGAGTCATCGTCATGGAGATGAGAAGCAGATGAGAGTCATCGTCATGGAGATGAGAAGCAGATGAGTCATCGTCATGGAGATGAGAAAGTGAGTTGAAGTGAAGCCACGTGGTGCAGACATGGCCTCAATGTGTTTATGGGAACTGGTGAAAGAGAACGAGAAGTCTAAAACTAAACTGACAGAAAGGAAGACAGACAGAGAGAGAGGCAGACAGAGAGAGAGACAGAGAGAGAGGCAGACAGAGAGAGAGACAGAGAGAGAGGCAGACAGAGAGTCAGACAGAGAGAGAGGGAGACAGACAGAGAGGCAGACAGAGAGACAGACAGAGAGACAGAGAGAGAGGCAGACAGAGAGGCAGACAGAGAGTCAGACAGAGAGAGAGGCAGACAGACAGAGAGGCAGACAGAGAGAGAGACAGAGAGACAGACAGAGAGAGAGACAGAGAGAGAGGCAGACAGAGAGACAGAGAGAGAGACAGGCAGAGAGAGAGACAGGCAGACAGACAGGCAGAGAGAGAGAGACAGAGAGAGACAGAGAGATAGAGACAGAGAGACAGAGAGAGAGGCAGACAGAGAGAGAGACAGAGAGAGAGAGAGACAGAGAGAGGCAGACAGAGAGAGAGACAGAGAGAGAGGCAGACAGAGAGAGAGACAGAGAGAGAGACAGAGAGAGAGGCAGACAGAGAGAGACAGAGAGAGAGAGAGGCAGACAGAGAGAGAGACAGAGAGAGAGGCAGACAGAGAGAGACAGAGAGAGAGAGAGAGGCAGACAGAGAGAGAGAGAGAGAGAGAGAGACAGAGAGAGAGGCAGACAGAGAGAGAGACAGACAGACAGACAGACAGAGAGAGAGACAGACAGACAGAGAGAGACAGACAGACAGAGAGAGACAGAGAGACAGACAGAGAGACAGACAGACAGACAGAGAGAGAGACAGACAGACAGAGAGACAGAGAGACAGACAGAGAGACAGACAGACAGACAGAGACCACCTACTCTGCAGACTGGGCAGGTTGGCGTCCTCAGGTTTGGTCTTCAGCAGGTGAGGAAGACGAGTGTATCTGTAGCCAAAACCACACCCCTGAAACACAGATACATACACACATACACACACCTCCGTTCAGTATTTTGATGAAATACAACAAAATACTTGTGTTGCTACGCTGTGTGCGTAGGTGTATAGTTGTGTGTATGTGTGTGTGTGTATAGGTGTGTGTGTATGTGTATAGGTGTGTGTGTGTCGATGTCTAGTTGTGTGTGTGCGTCTCACCCTCCACAGCCTCACTAGGATCCAGTTGGTCTGGGCCCAGGGTCTCTGTTCGTACGGAGCCAGCAGGTTTCTCATCATGGCGACACGTCTGAAAGGAAACATGACATCATGGTGACATCACCGTGACATCACCGTAACATCATGGTGACATCACCGTGACATCATGGTGACATCATGCACCGTAACATCATGGTGACATCACCGTGACATCATGCACCGTAACATCATGGTGACATCACCGTGACATCATGGTGACATCACCGTAACATCATGGTGACATCACCGTGACATCATGGTGACATCACCGTGACATCATGCACCGTAACATCATGGTGACATCATGGTGACATCACCGTAACATCACGGTGACATCACCGTGACATCACGGTGACATCACGGTGACATCATGCACCGTAATATCATGGTGACATCACCGTGACATCATGGTGACATCACCGTAACATCATGGTGACATCACCGTGACATCACCGTGACATCATGCACCGTAACATCATGGTGACATCACCGTGACATCATGGTGACATCACCGTAACATCATGGTGACATCACCGTGACATCACCGTGACATCATGCACCGTAACATCATGGTGACATCACCGTAACATCATGGTGACATCACCGTGACATCATGCACCGTAACATCATGGTGACATCACCGTGACATCATGGTGACATCACCGTAACATCACCGTGACATCATGGTGACATCACGGTGACATCATGCACCGTAACATCATGGTGACATCACGGTGACATCACCGTGACATCACGGTAACATCATGGTGACATCACCGTGACATCACGGTGACATCACCGTGACATCACGGTGACATCATGCACCGTAATATCATGGTGACATCACCGTGACATCATGGTGACATCACCGTAACATCATGGTGACATCACCGTAACATCACCGTGACATCATGGTGACATCACGGTGACATCATGCACCGTAACATCATGGTGACATCACCGTAACATCACGGTGACATCACCGTGACATCACGGTGACATCACCGTGACATCACGGTGACATCATGCACCGTAATGTCATGGTGACATCACCGTAACATCATGGTGACATCACCGTAACATCACGGTGACATCACCGTAACATCACGGTGACATCACCGTGACATCATGCACCGTAATGTCATGGTGACATCACCGTAACATCATGGTGACATCACCGTGACATCATGCACCGTAACATCATGGTGACATCATGGTGACATCACCGTGACATCATGGTGACATCACCGTGACATCATGGTGACATCACCGTAACATCATGGTGACATCACCGTAACATCATGGTGACATCACCGTGCAGGATTCTTACACATTTTGACCAATGGATTTCCATGACTTTTCCATGACTTTAAACCAAAGTTCCATGACCAAACTATAAATGTTTTTTCATATAAACATGTATATAAATGTGTATTCTTGTTATCTAACTGTTTTCCTTTATGTGCAAATCCATCTGTTGGACTGTAAATAGTGGTTCGTTAAACGTGAGACTCTTGAAGTGAAGGAGCACAGCGAGCAGAGATGAGCGTTTGCTTTCAACACCAGCGTCACATATCAGGCTGCACCTTTGGGTGATTCAAAGAACAAAGTGAATTGTTCACCTTCAGTGGCCACATGACCACCACAGTCAGGGCGTCACTGTTACAGCATCGGGTATCGACGCTCTGCTCGGCGTAGCAGTCGCCCTCGCCGTAGCTCCGCTAGCCCTAGTAGCTCCGCTAGTCCTAGTAGCTCCGCTAGCCCTAGTAGCTCCGCTAGCTCTAGAAGCTCCGCTAGCCGTAGCTCCGCTAGCCCTAGTAGCTCCGCTAGCTCTAGAAGCTCAGCTAGCCGTAGCTCTGCTAGCCCTAGTAGCTCCGCTAGCCCTAGTAGCTCCGCTAGTCCTAGTAGCTCAGCTAGCCGTAGCTCCGCTAGCCCTAGTAGCTCCGCTAGTCCTAGTAGCTCCGCTAGCCCTAGTAGCTCCGCTAGCTCTAGAAGCTCCGCTAGCCGTAGCTCCGCTAGCCCTAGTAGCTCCGCTAGCCCTAGTAGCTCCACTAGCCGTAGCTCCGCTGGCTCAGCGCTGTGACGTCTGCTTCCTTTAGCACGGCTCGTTAACGTCTCCCATGTTTAAATGTCTAATGTGTTGCCGCCACTCAGAGGACCAACATGGTTACATCTACACTCCTCTGGCAGTAGAATCTCCAGACCGCTTCAGGAGCTGCTGTTGCTGTGGCCAGAGAACTTACCAGTTGCGGTGCGTTCACTTGCAACGGCGCTGGTATGACAGCGTATGCCGGCTTATATTTTGAGCGTCTCTCTTTCAAAAACATATGAATTATTTCAAACTCGGCGTAAATGAACATGTGAATATAACAAATTTCCAAAACTTTTGTGATCTAAGTTTTTTCCATGACTTTTCCAGGCCTGGAAATGACCATTTTAAAATTCCATGACTTTTGCAGGTTTTCCATGACGAACCCTGACAGTGACATCATGCATGGTGATGTCACGGTGATGTCACGGTGACATCACCGTGACATCATAACATGACGGACTCTCTCCTCCGTGAACGTATGGTAATCAGTCAGAGCGGAGGGAGTCCGATCTGACCGAAGTAACCTTCCGACACATCGTAAAGATAACGAGTTGTGAGCCAATCAGCACTCACTGTTCCTCTGGGATCCTCTCCACTGCCCTGAGGGATTGTGGGTAACAGACGTAGCTGGCGAGGGCCTGCATCAGAGAGTCTTTGATGTCTGAGAGGAGGGAGATTGTTTTAGTTTATTTTAAGAGCAAATACATTCCAATCAACAGTCCTCGATCCACATCATCTTCTGTGTGTGTGCGTTACCTGTCCCTACGATACGTGGGTCAGCAAAGTGTTTGGCCAGGATGGCGGCGAGCTGCGTCAGAGTTTCATCGTAGCCTGAGGCCAACACAAAGAAAATGGATATAACGACATATTAACGTCTTCTGTCACTTCGGTTATTCTCATTTGTTCAGCAAATGATTGTTTTTTTAAGACGACAAACTATCGCGACGCCATTTGATAAAAAAAAGACCTCGAGAAGAATCTATGTTAATTAATTGTTCAACACTTTATAAATGGGAGCAAATGAATGCATTTAAATGCATATTGTTTCTATATATTTGGCGTCTCTTGCACTTTGAGAACGACTTCGCCGGATAAACTTTCCAAGTCTTCGGCACGACATTCCCCCCACGATACGTCTGGTCTTATGTGGTCTCATGAGGTCTCATGTGGTCTCATGTGAGCAGGTCTACCTGGGAGCTCCTCCATGTGGTCTCATGAGGTCTCATGAGGTCTCATGTGAGCAGGTCTACCTGGGAGCTCCTCCATGTGGTCTCATGTGATCTCATGTGAGCAGGTCTACCTGGGAGCTCCTCCATGTGGTCTCATGAGGTCTCATGTGAGCAGGTCTACCTGGGAGCTCCTCCATGTGGTCTCATGTGATCTCATGTGAGCAGGTCTACCTGGGAGCTCCTCCATGTGGTCTCATGAGGTCTCATGTGAGCAGGTCTACCTGGGAGCTCCTCCATGTGGTCTCATGTGATCTCATGTGAGCAGGTCTACCTGGGAGCTCCTCCATGTGGTCTCATGAGGTCTCATGTGAGCAGGTCTACCTGGGAGCTCCTCCATGTGGTCTCATGAGGTCTCATGTGAGCAGGTCTACCTGGGAGCTCCTCCATGTGGTCTCATGAGGTCTCATGTGAGCAGGTCTACCTGGGAGCTCCTCCATGTGGTCTCATGTGAGCAGGTCTACCTGGGAGCTCCTCCATGTGGTCTCATGAGGTCTCATGTGAGCAGGTCTACCTGGGAGCTCCTCCATGTGGTCTCATGAGGTCTCATGTGAGCAGGTCTACCTGGGAGCTCCTCCATGTGGTCTCATGTGATCTCATGTGGTCTCATGAGGTCTCATGTGATCTCATGAGGTCTCATGTGGTCTCATTAGGTCTCATGTGATCTAATGAGGTCTCATGTGGTCTCATGAGGTCTCATGAGGTCTCATGTGGTCTCATGAGGTCTCATGTGGTCTCATGAGGTCTCATGTGGTGATCTCATGTGGTCTCATGTGGTCTCATGAGGTCTCATGTGGTCTCATGTGATCCCATGAGGTCTCATGTGGTCTCATGTGATCTCATGTGATCTCATGAGGTCTCATGTGGTCTCATGAGGTCTCATGTGAGCAGGTCTACCTGGGAGCTCCTCCATGAGGTCTCATGTGATCTCATGAGGTCTCATGTGGTCTCATTAGGTCTCATGTGATCTAATGAGGTCTCATGTGGTCTCATGTGGTCTCATGAGGTCTCATGTGGTCTCATGAGGTCTCATGTGATCTCATGTGGTCTCATGTGGTCTCATGAGGTCTCATGTGGTCTCATGTGATCCCATGAGGTCTCATGTGGTCTCATGTGATCTCATGTGATCTCATGAGGTCTCATGTGGTCTCATGAGGTCTCATGTGAGCAGGTCTACCTGGGAGCTCCTCCATGAGGTCTCATGTGATCTCATGAGGTCTCATGTGGTCTCATTAGGTCTCATGTGATCTAATGAGGTCTCATGTGGTCTCATGTGGTCTCATGAGGTCTCATGTGGTCTCATGTGGTCTCATGAGGTCTCATGTGGTCTCATGAGGTCTCATGTGGTCTCATGAGGTCTCATGTGGTCTCATGTGATCCCATGAGGTCTCATGTGGTCTCATGTGATCTCATGTGATCTCATGAGGTCTCATGTGGTCTCATGAGGTCTCATGTGATCTCATGTGGTCTCATGTGGTCTCATGTGATCTCATGTGGTCTACCTGGGAGCTCCTCCATGCTGTTGGCGGGGCTGAAGTAGTTCTTCAGGGCGCTGTAGGCGTTCATGGCCACGCTGAGGTAGAACTCCGGGGCGAAGGCGAACAGAGAGCCGGTGGCGTCGGCGTGTTCCACGGTCCGGATGCAGACGCACAACAGCCAGAACACGTCCAGCATCTTCTCCTGCACACAGAGGAGTGTTTACTACACAACAACTACACACAGAACAGACAGGGGAGTGTTTACTACACAACAACTACACACAGCACATCTCTACCGAGGGAGCGATGTGAAGCACACACACGTTGGCTTATAGCCATGTTAACCTGCAGCTACAGTCGGATGTTAAACTGCAGCTACAGTCGGATGTTAACCTGCAGCTACAGTCGGATGTTAACCTGCAGCTACAGTCGGATGTTAAACTGCAGCTACAGTCGGATGTTAAACTGCAGCTACAGTCGGATGTTAAACTGCAGCTACAGTCGGATGTTAAACTGCAGCTACAGTCGGATGTTAACCTGCAGCTACAGTCGGATGTTAACCTGCAGCTACAGTCGGATGTTAAACTGCAGCTACAGTCGGATGTTAAACTGCAGCTACAGTCGGATGTTAACCTGCAGCTACAGTCGGATGTTAAACTGCAGCTACAGTCGGATGTTAACCTGCAGCTACAGTCGGATGTTAAGCTGCAGCTACAGTCAGATGTTAAACTGCAGCTCCAGTCGGATGTTAAACTGCAGCTACAGTCGGATGTTAACCTGCAGCTACAGTCGGATGTTAAACTGCAGCTACAGTCGGGTGTTAAACTGCAGCTAGTCGGATGTTAAACTGCAGCTACAATCGGATGTTAAACTGCAGCTATTCGGGTGTTAAACTGCAGCTACAGTCTGATGTTAAACTGCAGCTACAGTCGGATGTTAAACTGCAGCTACAGTCGGATGTTAAACTGCAGCTAGTCAGATGTTAAACTGCAGCTACAATCGGATGTTAAACTGCAGCTAATCGGGTGTTAAACTGCAGCTACAGTCTGATGTTAAACTGCAGCTACAGTCGGATGTTAAACTGCAGCTACAGTCGGGTGTTAAACTGCAGCTACAGTCGGATGTTAAACTGCAGCTACAGTCGGGTGTTAAACTGCATCTACAGTCGGATGTTAAACTGCAGCTAGTCGGGTGTTAAACTGCAGCTACAGTCTGATGTTAAACTGCAGCTACAGTCGGATGTTAAACTGCAGCTACAGTCGGATGTTAAACTGCAGCTACAGTCGGGTGTTAAACTGCAGCTACAGTCGGATGTTAAACTGCAGCTAGTTGGATGTTAACCTGCAGCTACAGTCGGATGTTAAACTGCAGCTACAGTCTGAACCGTACTTCGCTCTACCAACATGACCACCTGGATGTCAATAAGCTACATGCCTGTGCACATTGTTTTAAAACATTGCTTTTATTTGCATGATTTTTGCAACCAGTGGACAGGAAGTGACAATATGTGGAATGTGGAGCAGCGACATAGAGCTCTGGTGTCGACCTGTCAATCACCCTGTAGCCCCGCCCCTAAAGCTGCTTTATTTGGGAGTTTTTCCTGGTCCGATGTGAGGTTTTGGGGCAGGGATGTCTTTGTGTACAGATTGTAAAGCACTCCGAGACAAATTTGTAATTTGTGAAATTGGGCTATACAAATAAACTGAATTGAATTGAATTTATGGTCTCTCAATCACCCTGTAGCTCCGCCCCTAAAGCGTCCCCTGCTTCATGGTCTGACTCTAAATGACCATGAAGTCTAAATGATGACATCATGCTGAATAGAAGAAGACTTGAGACTAGAGACTGAGACATGAATTATGTTTACTGAGGGAATTAGAGTCACGATATAGACTTCTATACAACCAGGGTAGTCGCCCCCTGGTGGTCAGGAGAGAAGTACAGGCATGCCACCTTGGAGTAGATGGTGGCGTTGATCCAGGCCAGTCTCCTGCACAGGTGGTTCAGCTTCTCCGCGAACACCTTCTGGCTCTTCTGGAGCTCGTCCAGGATGTCCGGCCTCTGAAGGACAGAGCGCAGCGTCACGGGATCGGCGCCTCGGCTTCGGTCACGAACCCGGCGGAGGTCGGCGCCGACAGGAGGCATTGTGGGACGCATTCACACAAAGGAATGCGTTGTGGGCATCCTTCACGGTTACATTGCCACCTGCCCACAGCTAACCACTCGATCCATTCACACACTTTGTCTGGCAATGTCGGGTCAAGTGTCTCGACATGGACTGGTGCAGCCGGGGATCGAACCGCCGGACGTGAAGTAATGTAAAGTAACAACGTGTGATGTAAAGTAATGTAAAGTAATATAATGTAAAGTAATGTAAAGTAATGTAAAGTAATGTAATGTAAAGTAAAGTAATGTAAAGTAATGTAATGTAAAGTAAAGTAATGTAAATTAATGTAAAGTAAAGTAATGTAAAGTAATGTAAAGTAATGTAATGTAAAGTAATGTAAAGTAATGTAAACTCCGTTGCTTGTTAAATTCCCCTCTTTGTTTTCCGGCTGCTTCAACAACTATAAATAAGGCGACTCCCTTGTAATTAGTCGTGTTGTAGTCGTGTTGTAGTCGTGGTGTAGTCGTGGTGTAGTCGTGGAGTAGTTGTGGTGTAGTCATGTTGTCATGGTGTAGTCATGTTGTAGTCGTGGTGTAGTGGTGAAGTCGTGTGTGTGTGTAGTCGTGGTGTAGTCGTGGTGTAGTCGTGGTGTAGTCGTGGTGTAGTCGTGGTGTAGTCGTGGTGTAGTCGTGGTGAAGTCGTGGTGTAGTCGTGGTGTAGTCGTGGTAGTCGTGGTGTAGTCGTGGTGTAGTCGTGGTGTCGTGGTGAAGTCGTGGTGAAGTCGTGGTGTAGTCGTGGTGTGTAGTCGTGGTGGTGGTAGTCGTGGTGTAGTCGTGGTGAGTCGTGTGTAGTGGGTGGTGTGAGTCGTGGTGTAGTCGTGGTGAAGTCGTGTTGTAGTCGTGGTGAAGTCGTGGTGTAGTCGTGGAGTAGTCGTGGTGTAGTCGTGGTGAAGTCGTGGTGTTGTAGTCGTGTTGTAGTCGTGGTGAAGTCGTGTTGTAGTCGTGGTGAAGTCGTGGTGTAGTCGTGGTGAAGTCGGTGTGTGGTGTCGTGTAGTCGTGGTGAAGTCGTGGTGAAGTCGTGGTGTAGTCGTGGAGTAGTCGTGGTGTAGTCGTGGTGTAGTCGTGTAGTAGTCGTGGCGAAGTCGTGTCGTAGTCGTGGTGTAGTCGTGGTGAAGTCGTGTGTAGTCGTGGTTGTGGGTGGTGTAGTCGGTGTGGTGTAGTCGGTGTCGCCGTGGTGTAGTCGTAGTCGTGGTGTCGCCGTGGTGTAGTCGTGGTGTCGTCGTGGTGTAGTCGTGTGTCGTGCCGTGGTGGTCGTGGTGGGTGGTGGTGTAGTCGTGGTGTCGTCGTGGTGTAGTCGTGGTGTCGTCGTGGTGTAGTCGTGGTGTCGTCGTGGTGTCGTGGTGTAGTCGTGGTGTCGTCGTGGTATAGTCGTGGTGTAGTCGTGGTGTCGTCGTGGTGTAGTCGTGGTGTCGTCGTGGTGTAGTCGTGGTGTCGTCGTGGTGTCGTCGTGGTGTCGTCGTGGTGTCGTCGTGGTGTAGTCGTGGTGTCGTCGTGGTGTAGTCGTGGTGTAGTCGTGGTGTCGTCGTGGTGACAGTGGAGCCATCCTAACAGTTATCTGAGACTGGCGCGCCAACAAACTCAATAACTCACGCTCCGCTTCACCGCGAGCCGGGAGACGTGTTTAACCATGAAATATTTAGACATGTTTTGACAGACTGAAGACAAGAATGGTTTCTGTTATGATCAGCTGAAGGACACACACACACACAACACACACACTGTCACACACACACACACTGTCACACACACACACTGTCACGCATACACACACACACACTTACACTTGCAGGGCACCGTGCGATCTTCTCCTCGGTGTCCTTCAGGGCAACGGCGTATTCATGGACGTCATCTGAGACCACCACCATCTGCAAGAGGAGCAACTTCATCTGAGCAACTAGAACCCAGTGGAGCAACTTCATCTGAGCAACTAGAAACCAGTGGAGCAACTTCATCTGAGCAACTAGAACCCAGTGGAGCAACTTCATCTGAGCAACTAGAAACCAGTGGAGCAACTTCATCTGAGCAACTAGAACCCAGTGGAGCAACTTCATCTGAGCAACTAGAAACCAGTGGAGCAACTTCATCTGAGCAACTAGAAACCAGTGGAGCAACTTCATCTGAGCAACTAGAAACCAGTGGAGCAACTTCATCTGAGCAACTAGAAATCAGTGGAGCAACTTCATCTGAGCAACTAGAAACCAGAGGAGCAACTTCATCTGTACAACCAGAAACCAGTGGAGCAACTTCATCTGAGCAACTAGAAACCAGAGGAGCAACTTCATTTTAGCAACTAGAAACCAGAGGAGCAACTTCATCTGAGCAACTAGAAACCAGTAGAGCAACACACACACTTATCACACGTATCTACATATTGATCCACATATTGATCCACAGATTAATCCACAGATTGATCCACAGATTAATCCACAGATTGATCCACAGATTAATTTACAGATTGATCCATAGATTAATCCACAGATTGATCCACAGATTGATCCACAGATTAATCCACAGATTGATCCACAGATTAATCCACAGATTAATTCACAGATTGATCCACAGATTAATCCACAGATTAATTCACAGATTGATCCACAGATTAATCCACAGATTGATCCACAGATTGATGATTAATTCACAGATTGATCCACAGATTGATCCACAGATTGATCCACAGATTAATCCACAGATTGAGCCACAGATTGATCCACAGATTGATCCACAGATTAATCCACAGATTGATCCACAGATTGATCCACAGATTGATCCACAGATTAATCCACAGATTAATCCACAGATTGATCCACAGATTAATCCACAGATTGATCCACAGATTATTCCACAGATTGATCCACAGATTGATCCACAGATTAATCCACAGATTGATCCACAGATTAATCCACAGATTGATCCACAGATTGATCCACAGATTAATCCACAGATTGATCCACAGATTAATCCACAGATTGCACAAACAGACCAACAATCCGCCGACATGATGACAAATCCAAAAAGCTATTTCATAAAAACAAGAATCTCAACACGAAGCTCCGAAGGCTGCGTTCACATCTGGAGGTCGTATCTTTTAAATTAGAAAAGAGACGTGACAATAACAGAGAGGTCAGTGGTCGGACCACTCAGACTCCCAGAGGGTCAATAAGAGATGAACCAATCACAGACAGCGTGTGGGGGGGGGGGGGGGCGTCATCAGTCAGCGGGTGAAAAGGGGAAGGTATGAACACACATATATATGTGTGTGTGTATGTGTGTATGTGTGTCTGTATCTGTGTGTCTGCGTGTGCGTGTTTGTGTGTATCCTCCGGGCTCACCTTTCCCAGCTGCTGGTGGACGCTCAGGTTGTACATCATCACGATACCGTCCACAATCTCCAACAGCGACTTGTCTGCGATTGGCTGATGGGGCTCCTCCAGCGGTCGCCCCAGCAACAGGCCGTCGTTACCATGGCTTCCCTCGACTTCAGGTGGAAGAGAAAAAAGAAAAGAAAGGGGGATTTGTTTTTGTACCCAGCTACTAGACAATAATAAATAGATAATATAAAGTCACACTGTTCCTCTGTGGCCCGATGTCATCACTGTGACATCATCGGGACAATGAGGCAACGAATAGATACAGTCAATAAAAAGACCATTTAAATAGTTGGCAAGAATCGATAATGAAATCCATTATCGATTTGTTGTGTCACGCCGCTCAATAAGTCGTGGAGATGTTTGAGCATCAGGAGTCGAGTGTGGAGGTCGAGGAAAGACCTTCCTGTTGTGAGAGCCAATCGGCCGTGAGCCGCTCCGCCATTGGTCGATCTTACTGCTGCTGCTACTCTAGCGCTGGAAGCGGAAGTCATTCATTTGTAGTCGGTGTGAAAGTCACCGAGCTCTATATATACACACACGCATATACAGTGCATCCGGAAATTATTCACAGCGCTTCACTTTTTCCACATTTTGTTATGTTACAGCCTTATTCCAAAATGGATTAAATTAATTATTTCCCTCAACATTCTACACACAACAACCCATAATGATAAAGTGAAAACTGTTTTTTGCAAATTTTTGCAAATCTGTTACAAATAAACAAGGAAAACATCACATGTACATAAGTATTCACAGCCTTTAGCTCAGGTCCTGTTTCCACTGGTCATCCTTGAGATGTTGGATTGGAGGCCACCTGTGCTACATTCAGATGATTGGACATGATTGAGAACACATCTGTCTATATAAGGTATCACAGTTGACTGCATATCAGAGCAGAAACCAAGCCATGAAGTTCAAGGAATTATCTATAGACCTCCGAGACAGAATGGTATCGAGGCACAGATCTGGCGTAGGGTACAGAAAGATGTCTGCAGCATTGAAAGTCCCAATGAGCCCAGTGGCCTCCATCATCCGGACATGGAAGAAGTTTGGAACCACCAGGACTCTTCCTAGAGTCGCCCAGCCAGACTGAGCGATCGGGGGAGAAGGGCCTTCGTCAGGGAGGGGACCAGGAGCCCCATGGTCACTCTGACAGAGCTCCAGCGTTGTTCTATGAAGAGAGGAGAACCTTCCAGAAGGAAAACCGTCTCTGCAGCGCTCCACACATCAGGCCTGTTTGGGAGAGGCCAGACGGAAGCCCCTCCTCAGGAAGAAGCACATGACGGCCTGCCTAGAGTTGGCCAAGAAGCACCTGAAGGACTCTCAGCCCATGAGAAACTATTCTCTGGTCTGATGAAACCGATTGAACTCTTTGGCCTGAATGCCAGCATCATGTCTGGAGGAAACCAGGCACTGCTCCTCACCTGGCCAACAGCATCCCTCCAGTGAAGCATGGTGGGGGCAGCATCATGCTTTTCAGCGGGAGGAACTGGGAGACGAGTCAGGATAGAGGGAAAGATGAATGCAGCAACGTCCAGAGACCTCCTGGATGAAAACATGCTCCAAAGCGCTCTGGACCTCAGGCTGGGGCGACGGTTCATCTTCCAACAGGACAACGACCCGAAGCACACAGCCCAGTAACAAAGGAGTGGCTTGGGGACAACTCTGTGAAGGTCCTGGAGAGGCCCAGCCAGAGCCCCGACCTGAACCCCATTGAACATCTCTGTGCACCGACGCTCCCCATCCAACCTGATGGAACTGGAGAGGTTCTGAAAGAAGAATGGGAGAACCTGCCCAGAAACAGGTGAGCCCCGCTGTGGAGTCAGACCCAAGAAGACTTGAGGCTGGAGTTGCTGCCAAAGGTGCTTCAACAAAGTATTGAGCAAAGGCTGTGAATACTTCTGTACATGTGATGTTTTCCTTCTTTATTTTTAATAAATGTGCACAAATTTGCAAAAAACAGTTTTCACTTTGTCATTATGGGTTGTTGTGTGTAGAATGTTGAGGAAAATAATGAATTTAATCCATTTTGGAATAAGGCTGTAACATAACAAAATGTGGAAAAAATGAAGCGCTGTGAATACTTTCCGGATGCACTGTATGTATATATATATATTTATTAGGGCTGTCAATCGATTAAAAAAATGAACTAATTCATCGCACATTTTGAAATTGCGATTAATTAATCGCGATTAAAAGTTTGTTCCTTCTTTTTAAAGACCAAACTTCACAGAGCTGTGTTTTCTAAGAGGCTCCTACCTATAAAGTGCCAGCGAGGTATTTAATATCGTGGATGATAAATTGTTTCTTCAGTGAAACATCAGATTAGTAAAAAAAAAGAAGTTTATTGAGACCCCATTGGTCCTGTCATCTTTACCACTGAACAGCAGAACCAGTGGCCTTGGTAACTGACTGACATTCACATATGTCATGTTAACCCTCTGGAGGCTGGGGGCATTTTATACATTTTACAACAACAAAAAAATTCACCGTTTAAAGTCTTTTGCATGTGACACACCCCCACGTGTTCTACATCAAACATTCCAGAACAATCTCAGCTCTATTCAATGAGGCTCATTGTCCTCGTGCCTGTTCTCTGCTCTCTGACTGACAGGCTGCTAAATGAGCCTTACCTGTGAGGTGGGAGGTCCTTTGTGATTTACTGAGTGTTCATTGGTTGTTTTTTCCCCAAAATGTTGACAAACAAACGGATTGACCAATCACGGTGAAGGTTTCGTGTGACGAGTTCTTTCCGCGCCGCGTCACCCGACACGTCGCCCCTCCGTTCCTCTGTGTGTCAGAGGGGGAGACGGGAGGAAGGAGGAGCAGGAGGAAACCCGACTGATTCATCCACGAGTTAAACTCATTTATGATCCTTATTTTCGCGGAGAAATAATTGTTTTAAAAATGGAAACAGTGTTAAACCGTCCTGCCGCGGTTTGACACTCAGAGGAGTGTAAAAACTTCAACGAACACCGGAAGCAAGTCGAAGTGTCCTTGAGCAAGGCACTGAACCCCCAGTTGCTTCCCGGCCGCTTCACTGCAGCCCACTGCTCCTTAATAACTAAGGATGGGTTAAATGCAGAGAACTAATTTCCCCTTGTGGATTAATAAAGTATATATATAAACAAATTAAAAAAACGCCGCCAAATTAATCGCATAGATTAATGCGTTAACGCTGACAGCCCTAATATTTATATACATATATAAACACAGATACATACATATATATATTAATGTTATGAACCCAACGAGGGCGTTACATGTTCAGAGGTTTATGAGATGTCCTCAACACTTATGAAGCAGGACTCGTGGTTAGTTCTTCATGCAGGAGGAGGGACATGAGAACTGTTTACAGAGATAAGCCCCGCCCCTCACCGTACGCAAATGACATCGGTGAGGGGGCGGGGCTTATCTCTGTTAATGTTTTGGAATAAAGGGTTGGTAATTAATGGTGTTGTTTTGTCCCGAATAATTGATAAATGAATCGACAGATTCCTCGATTATTAAAATAATCGCTAGTCGCAGCCCTCGGGACAATGCGCCCCCGATGATGTCACAGTGATGTCATCAGGCCCAACACAGCGGCTTTCTTCCCTTTTGTACCCTCCAAGGTGTTTTTCTATTTCTTGAGCGTTGTTCCTGATCCGGTGTAAGGTCAAAGGTCAGGGATGTCGTCCGTGAGGTCAAAGGTGTCTATGTGAGGATAGAGATCTGCTAGATGCAGATATATCAGAAACGGAGGTACTCCAAGCCATTAATTCCTTACAAAATAACAAGACACCTGGGCCAGATGGCTTCCCCATCGAGTATTATAAGACCTTCTCAAAAAAACTACTGACACCCATCGTTAACATGATTAAAGAAGCTCTAGAAAACAAAAAATTACCAGACTCATTGGAGATTGCAACACTCACATTACTTCCGAAACCGGGTAAGGACAAACAGAAATGCGACTCATACAGACCCCTCAGCCTCTTAAATGCAGATTATAAGATACTATCCAAACTAATTGCCCTCAGACTGGAAGATGTTATACCAAAGATAATACACGCTGACCAAACAGGCTTCGTCAAAAACAGGTACGGAGCTGATAATGTGCGGCGACTGCTCCACATTCTGAACTCAAAAAAATCAAAATCCTACGCAAATAATATCTATGGATGCAAACAAAGCATTTGATAGGATTGAACCAAGCTTTCTTTTTCGGACTCTAGAGGCTTTGGGTTTTGGAGAGAAATTCACTCGGTATGTTAAAACACTTTTCAATGCCCCTAAAGCTAATATTTTAACAAATGACGTCTTGTCTAAGACTTTCTCACTAACCAGAGGCTGCAGGCTGTCCACGCTCCCCGCTGCTCTTTGCACTTGAGCCATCGCCATCCGCTCCAACGCCTCCATAGCCGGAATTACATTTGGTACAAGTGAACATAAACTTTCTCTTTATGCAGATGATCTCCTATTGTATATAACCGAGCCACACACATCAGTCCCCCCTCTATTGAATTGCCTCAAAGAATATAGTGCAGTTTCGGGGTATAAATTAAATTACACTAAAAGTGAGATTCTACCACTAAATATACAGGACAACAATATTAGAGCTCTCACTGACCCATTGAGATGGTGCAACACTGGTTTCAAATATTTGGGTGTACAGATTGGCAAATCGGATGAACATATATTTAAATATAACTATATAAAATTATTGGAACAAACCAAACTTAATCTTCAAAGATGGATGGATCTCCCTCTGTCTCTCATAGGCAGAATTAATCCTATTAAAATAAATGTTTTACCTAAGTTTATTTACCTATTTCAATGTCTCTCTGTAAATGTTCCAAAGAGTTTCTTCAAAGAGCTTAACACAATTATAACCCCTTTTTTATGGCAAATGAAAAAACCCCGGGTTAAACTCATCTCTCTGCAGGCTCCATATTCAAGGCTTAACCAACCACATTTTAGACATTATTATCTTGCCTCTCAGGACCGACCGATCTGGATCTGGCTGCATGCAGAGAACCGTGAAGTTAGATGGTCTCAATAGAACAGCATGAGATGAAGTCTATGCCTTTAAAGGACCTACCATTCATAGGTACAAAAAAAAAAAGTAGCCACACACTCAAACAATTCAATAATACTGAACACATTTGCTGCTTGGCAGGAATCTCACTCACTCCTGGATATAATATTTCTTTTCTTCGAAGGGCACCGCTGTGGGGTAATCCCAACCTCTCACACCACAGAGAGGATTCAGTGTTGCGGGGATGGAGGGATAGAGGAATTAAAACAGCTGCTGACTTATACATTAATGATACATTTGCTAGCCTCCAACAACTAAATGATAAATTCAACCTTCCCAAATATAGTTTCTTCAAATTCTTACAAATTAGAGACTGGGTTAAGGAGAAATCTAAAGAAATATTCCCAGATATCCCTAAAGAAACTCCCCTTGAAACCCACAAATTATGCAGATCAACAAAAGGAATAATATCTTCAATATACCGTATCATCAACGGAAAGTCACCTGTTTATGATAAAACATCTACTAAAGGGAAATGGGAAACAGACCTAGGATGTGTCTACGAGGAGGCAGACTGGTATCACCTATTGGAACAGGCACAGACGGTATTAATCTCCACAAAACAGACAAATTCAGTTTAATATATTCCATAGGACATACTTCACCCCTTACAGGTTACATCAAATGGACAGCAACATTTCCCCCAGATGTCAGAGATGTAAAGTGACAAACGGTGATCTTCTACACATGCTCTGGAGTTGCCCATTGATAGAAGAACCTTGGAAACACGCCACTGAATTAACCTCAAGGATAATAGGAATTCAAATTGAACAGGACCCAAAGATATGGATTCTGGGGGACACAAGCTCCATCAATGCAAACTACTATAATAAATACTTTATCTTACTTGCGAGCACTGCAGTGAAAAAACGTATTCTGATTAACTGGAAATCTGAAAAATCACCATCAATAAGACACTGGATGAATGAGCTTGTGTCCTACTGCACACCTGAACAGATATTATATAATGTGAGAGGGAAGCAGGCAACCTTTGGAAAAATCTGGGGCCCCTTCATAGATATTCTGCCATCTCTGGACTCGGCTGATCGTGGTGGTGTGAGACCGGCGTCACATTAAGCCCGCTGCAGGTTTTTTATTTTTTATTTTGGTTTTATTTTGTTGTGAGTGCTGTATTGGTTTATGTAGATACAAATGTGTACGGATGGGTGTAGGTAAACTGTGTAGAGACTGTGTAGATGTATAAATGAAAGGAAACAGAGCCATACAAGGGGAGGGGTGGGATGGGGAAAAAGTTTTGTGTAATGTTTTTGTTTTGTTTGGTCTTGTTTTTTGTTGTTGTTTTTTTCTCCTTGTTTTCATCTTATGTTAAAAAAAAAAAAAACATCATCCTTGTGTGGTGATTTCCATAAGGTTATACATTTGTATATTTTCTTTTGTAAAATAATATTTTCAGCATAACAAACTGTAAATGCTATTTCACTTCAAATATTCTGTAAAACAACATTTTTGTTAATAAAAATAAAAATAAAAAAAATAAAAAAAGGTGTCTATGTGTACAGACTGTAAAGCCCTCTGAGGCCAATTCCTAACTGGTGATATGGGCTTCCCAGAATGAACTTAAGTGTCCCGGCGCGTCACGACTCACTGTCCTCCTCCGTCCTCTGCTCCACGGCCAGGGTGCGGATCTTCACCTTCTCCGGCTGGCTGAGAGGTCGTCTGGGGGTCATGAGGCTGACGGCGGCCGTGCTCAGGAAGCGATTGGCTCGGCCCAGAGTGGGAGAGCTCAGCCAGCTGGGCCGAGCCAGAGCCCCGCCCACCGCCGCCGCTCCAAACGGCCGCTGTGGGTCAGAGACACGGGGATTCGTTTCTCTAGTTGGTGACGATGAATCGTTGAATAGTTTCTATCTATTTGTCTAAAAACTACAACATCTTCCTGAACTTGGGACGTTTGATGTTGGACTAACCCTGACCCTGACCCTAATCCTGACCCCAACCCCCAACCCTAACCCTGAATGGGTCTCAGCTGGAAGTCACAATCAAACTCCAGTTACCAATCAAGAGTAGATGACACCCAGGTGTCACTTAATCCTCCAGGTGAAACAATTAGTGTCCACCAATCAGAGGACTTGACCCATGGAGGTGTTCCCCATATACATTCCCCTGTTGAAAAAAAATAATCCTGACCCTGACCCTAACCCTGACCCCAAACCCTGACCCTAACCCTGACCCGTTCCTGCTTGAAGACAACGGCCATCTTTGATTATCCTTCTTCATTTAAATGTTCCAATGTGATGATATATATATATATATATATATAATATTTATATTTCAGTTCATTCTTTGTGCCTGGCGGTCGAGTCCTGCACAGAAACCAGTGAAGGGTGAGCTCCACGCTTTACCCATGATCCTTTACTTCAGAGACAACCGGAATGACACACACACACACACACACTGTACACACACTGTACACACACACACGCACACACCTGAGCGGCGCCGCTCTCCTCGTCCTCGTCCAGGTCGTCCATGGCGGCGGCCGAGATCTCCGCCGGGTCGATGAGGATGTTGGCTTTACTGGCCAAGTCGTCTGGAAGCACAGGGAACACCGTCAGGGAACACCGTCAGGGTGACACCATGAACACTGTCAGGGTGACACAATGAACACCGACAGGGTGACACCATGAACACCGTCAGGGTGACACCATGAACACCGTCAGGGTGACACAATGAACACCGTCAGGGTGACACCATGAACACCGTCAGGGTGACACAATGAACACCGACAGGGTGACACCATGAACACCGTCAGGGTGACACAATGAACACCGTCAGGGTGACACCATGAACACCGTCAGGGTGACACAATGAACACCGTCAGGGTGACACCATGAACACCGTCAGGGTGACACAATGAACACTGTCAGGGTGACACCATGAACACCGTCAGGGTGACACCATGAACACCGACAGGGTGACACCATGAACACCGTCAGGGTGACACCATGAACACCGTCAGGGTGACACCATGAACACCGTCAGGGTGACACAATGAACACCGTCAGGGTGACACCATGAACACCGACAGGGTGACACCATGAACACCGTCAGGGTGACACCATGAACACCGTCAGGGTGACACAATGAACACCGTCAGGGTGACACCATGAACACCGACAGGGTGACACCATGAACACCGTCAGGGAACACCGTCAGGGTGACACCATGAACACCGTCAGGGTGACACCATGAACACCGTCAGGGTGACACAATGAACACCGACAGGGTGACACCATGAACACCGTCAGGGTGACACAATGAACACCGACAGGGTGACACCATGAACACCGTCAGGGTGACACAATGAACACCGTCAGGGTGACACCATGAACACCGACAGGGTGACACCATGAACACCGTCAGGGTGACACAATGAACACCGTCAGGGTGACACCATGAACACCGACAGGGTGACACCATGAACACCGTCAGGGAACACCGTCAGGGTGACACCATGAACACCGTCAGGGTGACACCATGAACACCGTCAGGGTGACACCATGAACACCGTCAGGGTGACACCATGAACACCGTCAGGGTGACACAATGAACACCGACAGGGTGACACCATGAACACCGTCAGGGTGACACAATGAACACCGACATGGTGACACCATGAACACCGTCAGGGTGACACAATGAACACCGACATGGTGACACCATGAACACCGTCAGGGTGACACAATGAACACCGACATGGTGACACCATGAACACCGTCAGGGTGACACAATGAACACCGACATGGTGACACCATGAACACCGTCAGGGTGACACAATGAACACCGTCAGGGTGACACCATGAACACCGTCAGGGTGACACAATGAACACCGACAGGGTGACACCATGAACACCGACATGGTGACACCATGAACACCGTCAGGGTGACACAATGAACACCGTCAGGGTGACACCATGAACACCGACAGGGTGACACCATGAACACCGTCAGGGTGACACAATGAACACCGTCAGGGTGACACCATGAACACCGTCAGGGTGACACCATGAACACCGTCAGGGTGACACAATGAACACCGTCAGGGTGACACCATGAACACCGTCAGGGTGACACCATGAACACCGTCAGGGTGACACAATGAACACCGTCAGGGTGACACCATGAACACCGTCAGGGTGACACCATGAACACCGACAGGGTGACACCATGAACACCGTCAGGGTGACACAATGAACACCGTCAGGGTGACACCATGAACACCGTCAGGGTGACACAATGAACACCGTCAGGGTGACACCATGAACACCGTCAGGGTGACACCATGAACACCGTCAGAGCGCTTGCCCTGCAACCAGCAAGGGAGCCGGTTGGATTCCCAGCTCTGCCCATAGTTACAGGTCAACGTGCCCTTGAGCAAGGCACTGAACCCTCAGTGGCTCCCGGGCTGAAGGCAGCGGCCGTCTGGATCGCATTCCACGACGACTGTGACGAAGTCGTAGTTTCACATTTGTTTGCCCTCCGCCCGCTCTGCAGGTGTCTGTTTGCCGGTACCTTTGAGGGTCTTCTTCAGGTGGGACAGGAGCCCCCCGAGTCTCTGCAGGTCAAAGTAGTCCACCTTCCCGTTGTAGAAGAGCTGTGGGGGGGCGTAGGCCTCTGGAGGAACCACAGCGGGAGTTACACCCCGGGAGGCTCTGGCAGCGCTAACACTAGCATCAGGCCAACTTTCAGTTGAGAACTTTGATTTTAAATTTGTAAACGTTCACATTTTTTAATGTTTACATTTTATTGTATTTACTTAATTGTATTTCATCTTTGTGTGTATTGTATATAACTTGCTCTGTGTTCTATGCTCTGCTCCTTCTCTCACTTAAAATACTGAAAAGACAAACATTCAACAAGAATATGAATTCATGATGCGCTAGGTCGTTTCCTTTTGGATTCCTCACTCCTTTCAGGTTCCCCTGACAACAATAGAAGCAGGAGGTCGTTTCCTTTTGGATTCCTCACTCCTTTCAGGTTCCCCTGACAACAATAGAAGCAGGAGGTCGTTTCCTTTTGGATTCCTCACTCCTTTCAGTTTCCTCTGACAACAATAGAAGCAGGAGGTCGTTTCCTTTTGGATTCCTCACTCCTTTCAGGTTCCCCTGACAACAATAGAAGCAGAAGGTCGTTTCCTTTTGGATTCCTCACTCCTTTCAGGTTCCCCTGACAACAATAGAAGCAGGAGGTCGTTTCCTTTTGGATTCCTCACTCCTTTCAGTTTCCTCTGACAACAATAGAAGCAGGAGGTCGTTTCCTTTTGGATTCCTCACTCCTTTCAGGTTCCCCTGACAACAATAGAAGCAGGAGGTCGTTTCCTTTTGGATTCCTCACTCCTTTCAGTTTCCTCTGACAACAATAGAAGCAGGAGGTCGTTTCCTTTTGGATTCCTCACTCCTTTCAGTTTCCTCTGACAACAATAGAAGCAGGAGGTCGTTTCCTTTTGGATTCCTCACTCCTTTCAGTTTGCTCTGACAACAATAGAAGCAGGAGGTCGTTTCCTTTTGGATTCCTCACTCCTTTCAGTTTCCTCTGACAACAATAGAAGCAGGAGGTCGTTTCCTTTTGGATTCCTCACTCCTTTCAGTTTCCTCTGACAACAATAGAAGCAGGTTGTTGTTTCCTTTTGGATTCCTCACTCTTTTCAGTTTCCTCTGACAACAATAGAAGCAGGAGGTCGTTTCCTTTTGGATTCCTCACTCCTTTCAGTTTCCTCTGACAACAATAGAAGCAGGAGGTCGTTTCCTTTTGGATTCCTCACTCCTTTCAGTTTCCTCTGACAACAATAGAAGCAGGAGGTCATTTCCTTTTGGATTCCTCACTCCTTTCAGTTTCCTCTGACAACAATAGAAGCAGGTTGTCGTTTCCTTTTGGATTCCTCACTCCTTTCAGTTTCCTCTGACAACAATAGAAGCAGGTCGTTTCCTTTTGGATTCCTCACTCCTTTCAGGTTCCCCTGACAACAATAGAAGCAGGAGGTCGTTTCCTTTTGGATTCCTCACTCCTTTCAGGTTCCCTGACAACAATAGAAGCAGGAGGTCGTTTCCTTTTGGATTCCTCACTCCTTTCAGGTTCCCCTGACAACAATAGAAGCAGGAGGTCGTTTCCTTTTGGATTCCTCACTCCTTTCAGGTTCCCCTGACAACAATAGAAGCAGGAGGTCGTTTCCTTTTGGATTCCTCACTCCTTTCAGGTTCCCCTGACAACAATAGAAGCAGGAGGTCGTTTCCTTTTGGATTCCTCACTCCTTTCAGGTTCCCCTCACAACAATAGAAGCAGGAGGTCGTGGAGGTCGTACCTTCGCTGCTCGGGCTCTTCCGGCTGCCGTCGTCCCAGCTGGCCCTCACCGCCGTGATGAGGCGGTGGAGGAAACACACCATGTACTCAGGAGGGCACAGCGCTGTAGGGTGCTACACACACACACACACACACACACACACAAGGAGTTAGCTTTAGTGACCGACCGTGATCCCCAGAGGATACGTAGTGAACTTAAAAAGAACAATAAGGAGACGACATCATTTAAATGCAATGAGAATGAAGAGCGTCCAGCTTGTGATTGGCTCCTCTATAAGTTAGGAGTCATGGGTAGTTACTTACCCCTCTGTTGCTGGCATTCTCTTGGAGAAACTTCCGGAACTTATTGAGGAAGATGTATCGAGAGGCTTCTCCCTGAGAGACATATAGAGATATATCGATATACATAGAGATATATACACATATATATATATACATACATATATATAGATATATGTATGCTTTTTTGTTTCCTTCCTTCAGTACACATACACAGATTTCATGACGTGTAATTTGTGGGAAATACGTGTATCTGAATTCCAGGTATTCAAACCTAAAACACAGTTCAAACTATAAATAATGTAAAATAATATACATTAACGGTCAAAATACCAACTGGACATACCGTAGTTTTGTCTTTGCTATTGAGCAGCAACTTCAGGATCTGAACCTGCAACTCTTCCACCACTGAGAGGAGAGCAGAGGAGAGTTCAGCAGGAAGTACAAGTACTACACAGTAAAGGTACTCTGTTACAAGTACTACTACCCAGTAAAGGTACTCTGTTACAAGTACTACTACACAGTAAAGGTACTCTGTTACTACTACACAGTAAAGGTACTCTGTTACAAGTACTACTACCCAGTAAAGCTACTCTGTTACTACTACACAGTAAAGGTACTCTGTTACAAGTACTACTACCCAGTAAAGTTACTCTGTTACAAGTACTACTACACAGTAAAGGTACTCTGTTACAAGTACTACTACACACTAAAGGTACTTTGTTACAAGTACTACTACCACACACAGACGTGTTTATAGATGACGTCACAGACGTGTTTATAGATGTCACAGACGTGTTTATAGATGATGTCACAGACGTGTTTATAGATGATGTCACAGACGTGTTTATAGATGATGTCACAGACGTGTTTATAGATGATGTCACAGACGTGTTTATAGATGATGTCACAGACGTGTTTATAAATGATGTCACAGACGTGTTTATAGATGATGTCACAGACGTGTTTATAGATGACGTCACAGACGTGTTTATAGATGACGTCACAGACGTGTTTATAGATGACGTCACAGACGTGTTTATAGATGACGTCACAGACGTGTTTATAGATGACGTCACAGACGTGTTTATAGATGATGTCACAGACGTGTTTATAGATGATGTCAGACGTGTTTATAAATGACGTCACAGACGTGTTTATAGATGATGTCACAGACGTGTTTATAGATGATGTCAGACGTGTTTATAAATGATGTCACAGACATGTTTATAAATGATGTCAGACGTGTTTATAAATGATGTCACAGACGTGTTTATAGATGATGTCACAGACGTGTTTATAGATGATGTCACAGATGTGTTCATAGATGATGTCACAGATGTGTTCATAGATGATGTCACAGACGTGTTTATAAATGACGTCAGACGTGTTTATAGATGATGTCACAGACGTGTTTATAGATGTCAGACGTTTATAAATGATGTCACAGACGTGTTTATAAATGACGTCACAGACGTGTTTATAGATGATGTCACAGACGTGTTTATAGATGATGTCAGACGTGTTTATAAATGACGTCACAGACGTGTTTATAGATGATGTCACAGACGTGTTTATAGATGATGTCAGACGTGTTTATAAATGATGTCACAGACATGTTTATAAATGATGTCAGACGTGTTTATAAATGATGTCAGACGTGTTTATAGATGATGTCACAGACGTGTTTATAGATGATGTCACAGATGTGTTTATAGATGTCACAGACGTGTTTATAGATGATGTCACAGACGTGTTTATAGATGATGTCAGACGTGTTTATAGATGATGTCAGACGTGTTTATAGATGATGTCACAGACGTGTTTATAGATGATGTCAGACGTGTTTATAGATGTCACAGACGTATTTATAAATGATGTCACAGACGTGTTTATAGATGTCAGACGTGTTTATAGATGATGTCACAGACGTGTTTATAGATGTCACAGATGTGTTTATAGATGTCACAGACGTGTTTATAGATGACGTCACAGACGTGTTTATAGATGTCACAGACGTGTTTATAGATGACGTCACAGACGTGTTTATAGATGATGTCACAGACGTGTTTATAGATGATGTCACAGACGTGTTTATAAATGATGTCAGACGTGTTTATAGATGACGTCACAGACGTGTTTATAGATGTCACAGACGTGTTTATAGATGACGTCACAGACGTGTTTATAGATGTCACAGACGTGTTTATAGATGATGTCACAGACGTGTTTATAGATGACGTCACAGACGTGTTTATAGATGATGTCACAGACGTGTTTATAGATGACGTCACAGACGTGTTTATAGATGACGTCACAGACGTGTTTATAGATGACGTCACAGATGTGTTTATAGATGACGTCACAGACGTGTTTATAGATGATGTCAGACGTGTTTATAGATGTCAGACGTGTTTATAAATGATGTCACAGACGTGTTTATAAATGACGTCACAGACGTGTTTATAGATGATGTCACAGACGTGTTTATAGATGATGTCAGACGTGTTTATAGATGATGTCACAGACGTGTTTATAGATGATGTCACAGATGTGTTTATAGATGTCACAGACGTGTTTATAGATGATGTCACAGACGTGTTTATAGATGACGTCAGACGTGTTTATAGATGTCACAGACGTGTTTATAGATGATGTCAGACGTGTTTATAGATGATGTCACAGACGTATTTATAAATGATGTCACAGACGTGTTTATAGATGATGTCAGACGTGTTTATAGATGATGTCACAGACGTGTTTATAGATGATGTCACAGATGTGTTTATAGATGTCACAGACGTGTTTATAGATGACGTCACAGACGTGTTTATAGATGATGTCACTGACGTGTTTATAGATGTCACAGACGTGTTCATAAATGATGTCACAGACGTGTTTACAGATGATGTCACAGACGTGTTTATAGATGATGTCACAGACGTGTTTATAGATGACGTCACAGACGTGTTTATAGATGACGTCACAGACGTGTTTATAGATGATGTCACAGACGTGTTTATAGATGACGTCAGACGTGTTTATAGATGATGTCACTGACGTGTTTATAGATGATGTCACAGACGTGTTTATAGATGACGTCACAGACGTGTTTAGATGATGTCACTGACGTGTTTATAGATGATGTCACAGACGTGTTTATAGATGACGTCAGACGTGTTTATAGATGATGTCACTGACGTGTTTATAGATGACGTCACAGACGTGTTTATAGATGACGTCACAGACGTGTTTATAGATGATGTCACAGACGTGTTTAGATGATGTCACTGACGTGTTTATAGATGATGTCACAGACGTGTTTATAGATGACGTCAGACGTGTTTATAGATGATGTCACTGACGTGTTTATAGATGACGTCACAGACGTGTTTATAGATGACGTCACAGACGTGTTTATAGATGATGTCACACACACTCAGCCGGGTGGGTGTGAGGGTTAGCATTAAAGAAGCATCGTGTTATTCCCTGGATGAAGAGGACCTCACCTTCGATCCTCTTCTTCAGCCTCTGGCAGCCTCTCTCGTACGCCCGCCGTCTCAGACGCTCGTCTGCGCTCTCGTCTTCAGGCTCCCGCTCGTCTTTCCCCTGAGAGAACAAAAACAAACCGGCGACCATTCGCTCATCTCCGTCGACCTCGTACCGGCGTTGCTTCTGACTAAATAAATCCTTGTTTCAACGTTTTGTTTTCTTCTCTTTTTTTAAACTACGTCCATCAACAATATTTTAATGACGCAGAAACCAGATTATTCCGATCGATGTGCATCTTCTGCCGCAGCTCTAATAAACATATTATTTGCATATAGTTTGTATACAATATTTAGTTATTGTAGATTCTTTACTGTTTTACCGTTTAGCATTTGTGTGTTTATTTTCCTACAATGTCTCTCGTGTGTACTTTACCCCGTTCGCTGCTGCGATCTGAACTTTTCCCCACTGTGGGACTAATAAAGGAATATGTCCTTGTAGTTTCCAGGTCACCCGAGGACGGATTAGAGCGACTCTTACCTCCTTGTCGAAGTGCGTGGGCCACCAGGTGGTCGGGATGAGCTCCTCCAGCCCCGCCTCCTTCACTCTCAGAGGGGTCTTGATGTAAAAAAACACGACTGAACGCAGGACATCGAACGTGGACTTCCGTTAAGGAGAATCGCGCCGATAGTCGGTTTTAGTAAAAGGTGCCTTTAAAGAGATGAAGACGAGTTCATCGGGTGTCCCTGAATGTTCATCGCACATACAGAACATCTAACTGGACTTTGTGGCTTCATTTCCACTCACTCAGATTCAGACATTTTTAACCACAACTTTAAAAAGTTGAAAACGTTAAAAAGCCCATTTATTTTCTCCTTCGTCTACAATAACAGAAAAACAACTAATGTCACATGTGTCTGTTCCACATGGAGAGGGACTGCTGAAGTCTTGGTGTTTAAAATAATAAAATCACAACAACATTATCAAACTAAGCGCGAGGCAACTTCCGTGTTCTGCTCCGTCAAACGACCAGAGCTAAAGCAGTAACTCATATTTTAAACGAGAGTACACTTGAAGCCTCTAAAACAATAAAGGCTCCAGTAACAGGCGCTTGGAGGATATAGGACGTTGTTGAGCAGGTACTTCCTGGACTTCTCGTGGTGCAGGATGGCCGTCGTCAAACGCAGGTAGTGAATCTGGAACGTATTCAGGTTAGACTGAACATCCTTTGAAATTACTTTTAAGAGAATACCACGATATCAAAACATGACTTTAAAAAGTCTGTTCAAAGGGAAGCAGCACTGATCTGGTCCTACCTGGAAGCCCAGGTCAGGGATGATGGGGGAGAAGCGGTAAGCCCTCAGCAGGGACATCATCAGCTGCTTCAGGCACTCGCTCACTTCATAGTCCTGTGGGCAGACAGGCAGGCAGAGAGACAGGCAGAGAGGCAGGCAGAGAGGCAGGCAGAGAGACAGGCAGAGAGACAGGCAGAGAGACAGGCAGAGACAGGCAGAGAGACAGGCAGAGAGGCAGGCAGAGAGGCAGGCAGAGAGACAGGCAGAGACAGGCAGAGAGACAGGCAGAGAGGCAGGCAGAGAGGCAGGCAGAGAGACAGGCAGAGACAGGCAGTTGACAGTTGCAGTCAATGAAGTTTCAAACGAGCCTTCTGGGAGTGTTGAAACCCCCTGACATCATCTGTTAGATTACTGAAAAGTACCACTGCAACCTTTGACCTTTGTCAGAGGCAGACTGTGGAGAGACATCGGGTGTCTCACTTTCTTCAGGTACAATGTGTGTGTGTAGTTTTGACTGGCTGTTGGTGTCTTTACCTCCATCAGTACCCAGAAGAGATCCAGAAGCTGCTGTATGAGCTGGTGTTCATCTACTGAACCTCCTCCCTCCAGAATGCCCAGCAGGAAGTTCATCAGCACGTCCTCCACCAGGTACACTTTACACTGTAAAAAACAATACTCGCACTACTTTACACTGTAAAAACAATACTCTCATTACTTTACACTGTAAAAACAATACTCTCATTACTTTACACTGTAAAAACAACACTCGCACTACTTTACACTGTAAAAACAATACTCTCATTACTTTACACTGTAAAAACAATACTCTCATTACTTAACACTGTAGAAACAATACTCGCACTACTTTACACTGTAAAAACAATACTCTCATTGCTTTACTGTAAAAACAATACTCTCATTACTTTACACTGTAAAAACAATACTCTCATTACTTAACACTGTAGAAACAATACTCGCACTACTTTACACTGTAAAAACAATACTCTCATTGCTTTACACTGTAAAAACAATACTCTCATTACTTTACACTGTAAAAACAATACTCTCATTACTTTACACTGTAAAAACAATACTCTCATTACTTTACACTGTAAAAACAATCCTCTCATTACTGTACACTGTAAAAACAATACTCTCATTACTGTACACTGTAAAAACAATACTCTCATTACTTTACACTGTAAAAACAATACTCTTATTACTTTACACTGTAAAAACAATACTCGCACTACTTTACACTGTAAAAACATTACTCTCATTACTGTACACTGTAAAAACAATACTCGTATTACTTTACACTGTAAAAACATTACGCTCATTACTTTACACCCAGACAATATTTAGTTAGGCGCAAAATTCAAACTAAACTGATTCCAGCTGCAGTTTATGATACCAGTTCTCTCGAACGGGTTGTTTTTAGCTACAACATGTCAACAACATGCTCCCCGGGTGTTGGGGGAAATGCTCATTCATGAAAGAAGCACCGCAGCAGTCAGAAGACCCAAGAGACGGCTGTGTCACCATGAGCGGAGCGAAGCGGTTGAAGATGTGAGCCAGGGTGATGAGGACTGTCGGTTCCCCATGAAGCCTCCAGACTGAGCAGTCCTGCTCCAGCAGCCTGTCCTCCTGCAGCCGGGACACAAGAGGAGACGACAACGTCACGTTGGACTAACCCTAACCTTAACCCTAACCCTAACCCTAACCTTAACCCTAATCCACTGGACTAACCCTAACCTTTATCCTAACCCACTGGACTAACCCTAACCCTAACCTTAACCCACTGGACTAACCCTAACCTTAACCCTACATACCAGACAGGAAGTCAGGAGGAGAACCGGATGATGTTTAACAGACAAAGAGTTCAATCAGTCATTGTTTCAGACCTGTTCCTACCCGTGTACAGACCACCTGTTCATACCCGTGTACAGACCACCTGTTCATACCCGTCTACAGACCACCTGTTCATACCCGTCTACAGACCACCTGTTCATACCCGTGTACAGACCACCTGTTCCTACCCGTGTACAGACCACCTGTTCATACCCATCTACAGACCACCTGTTCATACCTGTGTACAGACCACCTGTTCCTACCCGTGTACAGACCACCTGTTCATACCCGTCTACAGAACACCTGTTCATACCCGTCTACAGACCACCTGTTCATACCCGTCTACAGACCACCTGTTCATACCTGTCTACAGACCACCTGTTCATACCCGTCTACAGACCACCTGTTCATACCTGTCTCCAGACCACCTGTTCATACCCGTCTACAGACCACCTGTTCATACCCGTCTACAGACCACCTGTTCATACCCGTCTACAGACCACCTGTTCATACCCGTCTACAGACCACCTGTTCATACCCATCTACAGAACACCTGTTCATACCCGTCTACAGAACACCTGTTCATACCCGTCTACAGACCACCTGTTCATACCCATCTACAGACCACCTGTTCATACCTGTCTCCATACCACCTGTTCATACCCGTCTACAGACCACCTGTTCATACCCGTCTACAGACCACCTGTTCATACCCGTCTACAGACCACCTGTTCATACCTGTCTACAGACCACCTGTTCATACCCGTGTACAGACCACCTGTTCCTACCTGTCTACAGACCACCTGTTCCTACCCGTGTACAGACCACCTGTTCCTACCTGTCTACAGACCACCTGTTCCTACCCGTGTACAGACCACCTGTTCCTACCCGTGTACAGACCACCTGTTCATACCCGTCTACAGAACACCTGTTCATACCCGTCTACAGAACACCTGTTCCTACCCGTCTACAGACTACCTGTTCATACCCGTCTACAGACCACCTGTTCATACCCGTCTACAGACCACCTGTTCCTACCCGTCTACAGACCACCTGTTCCTACCCGTGTACAGACCACCTGTTCCTACCCGTCTACAGACCACCTGTTCATACCCGTCTACAGACCACCTGTTCCTACCCGTGTACAGACCACCTGTTCATACCCGCCTACAGACCACCTGTTCCTACCTGTGTACAGAACACCTGTTCCTATCTGTGTACAGACCACCTGTTCCTACCTGTCTACAGACCACCTGTTCCTACCTGTGTACAGACCACCTGTTCATACCCGTCTACAGACCACCTGTTCCTACCCGTGTACAGACCACCTGTTCATACCCGTCTACAGAACACCTGTTCATACCCGTCTACAGACCACCTGTTCATACCCGTCTACAGACCACCTGTTCATACCCGTCTACAGACCACCTGTTCATACCCGTCTACAGAACACCTGTTCATACCCGTCTACAGACCACCTGTTCATACCCGTCTACAGACCACCTGTTCATACCCGTCTACAGAACACCTGTTCATACCCGTCTACAGACCACCTGTTCATACCCGTCTACAGACCACCTGTTCATACCCATCTACAGAACACCAGTTCATACCCGTCTACAGAACACCTGTTCATACCTGTCTACAGACCACCTGTTCATACCCGTCTACAGACCACCTGTTCATACCCATCTACAGAACACATGTTCATACCTGTCTCCAGACCACCTGTTCATACCCGTCTACAGACCACCTGTTCATACCCGTCTAGAGACCACCTGTTCATACCCATCTACAGAACACCTGTTCATACCCGTCTACAGACCACCTGTTCATACCCATCTACAGAACACCTGTTCATACCCGTCTACAGAACACCTGTTCCTACCTGTCTAGACCACCTGTTCCTACCTGTGTACAGACCACCTGTTCCTACCTGTCTACAGACCACCTGTTCCTACCCGCCTACAGACCACCTGTTCCTACCCGTCTACAGACCACCTGTTCCTACCTATCTACAGACCACCTGTTCCTACCTGTCTACTGACCACCTGTTCCTACCTGTCTACTGACCACCTGTTCCTACCCATCTACAGACCACCTGTTCCTACCCATCTACAGACCACCTGTTCCTACCTGTCTACAGACCACCTGTTCCTACCCGTCTACAGACCACCTGTTCCTATCCGTCTACAGACCACCTGTTCCTACCTGTGTACAGACCACCTGTTCATACCCGTCTACAGACCACCTGTTCATACCCGTCTACAGACCACCTGTTCATACCCGTCTACAGACCACCTGTTCATACCCGTCTACAGACCACCTGTTCATACCTGTCTACAGACCACCTGTTCATACCCGTGTACAGACCACCTGTTCCTACCTGTGTAGACCACCTGTTCCTACCCGTGTACAGACCACCTGTTCCTACCTGTCTACAGACCACCTGTTCCTACCCGTGTACAGACCACCTGTTCCTACCGGTCTACAGACCACCTGTTCCTACCTGTGTACAGACCACCTGTTCCTACCTGTGTACAGACCACCTGTTCCTACCTGTCTACAGACCACCTGTTCCTACCCGTGTACAGACCACCTGTTCCTACCTGTCTAGACCACCTGTTCCTACCTGTGTACAGACCACCTGTTCCTACCTGTCTACAGACCACCTGTTCCTACCCGCCTACAGACCACCTGTTCCTACCCGTCTACAGACCACCTGTTCCTACCTGTGTACAGACCACCTGTTCATACCTATCTACAGACCACCTGTTCCTACCTATCTACAGACCACCTGTTCCAACCTGTCTACTGACCATCTGTTCCTATCTGTCTACTGACCACCTGTTCCTACCCGTCTACAGACCACCTGTTCCTACCTGTCTACAGACCACCTGTTCCTACCTGTCTACAGACCACCTGTTCCTACCCGTCTACAGACCACCTGTTCCTACCCGTGTACAGACCACCTGTTCCTACCCGTCTACAGACCACCTGTTCATACCCGTCTACAGACCACCTGTTCATACCCGTCTACAGACCACCTGTTCCTACCCGTGTACAGACCACCTGTTCATACCCGCCTACAGACCACCTGTTCCTACCTGTGTACAGAACACCTGTTCCTATCTGTGTACAGACCACCTGTTCCTACCTGTGTACAGACCACCTGTTCCGACCCGTGTACAGACCACCTGTTCCTACCCGTCTACAGACCACCTTTTCCTACCTGTGTACAGACCACCTGTTCCTACCCGTGTACAGACCACCTGTTCCTACCTGTCTACAGACCACCTGTTCCTACCTGTGTACAGACCACCTGTTCCTACCTGTCTACAGACCACCTGTTCCTACCCGTCTACAGACCACCTGTTCCTACCCGTCTACAGACCACCTGTTCCTACCTGTGTACAGACCACCTGTTCATACCTATCTACTGACCACCTGTTCCTACCCGTCTACAGACCACCTGTTCCTACCCGTCTACAGACCACCTGTTCCTACCCGTCTACAGACCACCTGTTCCTACCCATCTACAGACCACCTGTTCCTACCCGTCTACAGACCACCTGTTCCTATCCGTCTACAGACCACCTGTTCCTACCTGTGTACAGACCACCTGTTCATACCCGTCTACAGACCACCTGTTCCTACCTGTCTACAGACCACCTGTTCCTACCTATCTACAGACCACCTGTTCCTACCTGTCTACTGACCACCTGTTCCTACCCGTCTACAGACCACCTGTTCCTACCCGTCTACAGACCACCTGTTCCTACCCGTCTACAGACCACCTGTTCCTACCTGTGCGTCGATGGAGGTGGAGAGGACATTCTTGATGTAGCCCAGCAGCTTGTGGGCCTTCGTCAGGTCCGAGGTGGGGGGGTTCTGGAGCGGCAGGTAGCCGTCCACGGGGTACGTGATGCACTCAGGTTAAAGAACAGGTACGCCAGCAGAGAGGCCAACAGATAGTCCTGAGAGTAGTAAACAACAACAACCAGCAGCTGGGAGACCGCCTCCTCCAAACAACAGACGAGTATTGTGTTACGTTATTTAAACATCGTAACAGGCGTGTATCGTTTGACGTCGTTTAAACATCGTAAAGGATATCGGAGCGGCCGGCTGCCGAAGTTGAAAGCCACCGACTCTTTGAAGGAGAGGCTGATGGCGGGAAAGTAGGCGACGCCCGGACCCGTCTTGATGTTGGTGAACGCCGTGCCCAGAGACTGGCCGTTCCTGAGCGCACACACACACACAGCGTGAAGACACACACACACACACACACAGCGTGAAGACACACACACACACACAGCGTGAAGACACACACACACACACAGCGTGAAGACACACACACACACAGCGTGAAGACACACACACACAGCGTGAAGACACACACACACACAGCGTGAAGACACACACACACACACACACAGCGTAAAGACACACACACGTCATAATTTGGGAGTTGGGGGGCCCCGTCTGGATGTCCAGGCTCCAGGAGGCCGGGCAGAACTTGTATCTTTGCTAAAGTATTCCTTTAGAGGGCCGCTGGCCGTGCTCCAGGAAGAGGTTTCAAATAGATAGATAGATAGATAGATAGATAGATATATACTTTATTAATCCCCAAGGGGAAATTTGTCGAGCCAGTAGCAGCAACACACAAGAATAAAAATAAAAATAAAAAACACAAATATAAGAAGGGTTAGGGTGATCTGGCAAGAGGTGAACTGTTGTAGAGCCTCATAGCCGTCGGCAGGAATGTTCTCCTGTATCTGTCCTTGTGGCAGCGTGAGGAGACGTCTGGAGAAAGTACTCCTCTGTCCCTGTAGGAGGTGGTGGAGAGGGTGGTCCGGGTTGTCCAATATGGACACCAGTTTCTTCAACGTCCTCCTCTCCACCACCTGTTCCAGGTGCTCCAGCTGGCAGCCGATGATGGAGCCAGCCTTCCTAACCAGTCTGTTAGACGGCTGGTGTCACCGGCTCCGATGCTGCTCCCCCAGCAGACAATGGCAAAGTGCAGCACACTGGCCACAACCGACTGGTAGAATAACTCCAGCATCTTGCTGCACACGTTGAAGGATCGAAGCTTTCTCAGGAAAAAGAGTCGACTCATCCCCTTCTTGTACACAGCGTTGATGTTGTAGAAACACAGAAGTAGCACGACCCTAACGCCCTCTGGGGGTCAGGCAGCTCCCGGGTTCAAATACGGGCAGCACGGTGGCTCAGTGGGTAGCGCTGTCGCCTCACAGCAAGAAGGCCCTGGGTTCCAATCCCGGTCGTCCCGGTCGTTCCAGGTCCTTTCTGTGTGGAGCGTGTTCTCCTCGTGTTCTCTTCGTGTTCTCCTCGTGTTCTCCTCGTGGTCTCCTCGTGTTCTCTTCGTGTTCTCCTCGTGTTCTGTTCGTGTTCTCTTCGTGTTCTCTTCGTGTTCTCCTCGTGTTCTCCTCGTGTTGTCCTCGTGTTGTCCTCGTGTCTGCATGGGTTTACTCCGGGTCCTCCGGTTTCCCCCACCATCATAAAGACATGCACCGCAGCCTCACCCCGGTTCGTATGGATATGAATGAATGTTGGTGGTGGGGGAGGGGCCGTAGGCGCTGATTGGTGGAGGGGCCGTAGGCGCTGATTGGGGGAGGGGCCGTAGGCGCTGATTGGGGGAGGGGCCGTAGGCGCTGATTGGCTGCCACGCTTCCGTCAGTCTGCCCCAGGGCAGCTGTGGCTCCTGATGTAGCTCCACCACCGGGACGACTGTGTGTGTGTGACTACTGGACTCTGGACTGTAAAGAGACTTCGGGTGTCTAGAGAAGCGCTATTTTAAATAAATGATGATTATTATTAAATGGATTTCTGCTCCACGTTTTCATGGAGAATACATATGAGCGGTGTGTTTACTCACAGGCAGAAGGTGATGGTTCCCTGGTCCAGGTCCAGCAGGCAGCTCACCACGTCTCCAGCCGCCCACGACTGAGGACACACGAGGAGCAGTATGTGGCCTTCAGGGGCCCGAGAGCAGCATGTGGCCTTCAGGGCCCGAGAGCACCATGTGGCCTTCAGGGCCCCTCGCTCACCTTCCCATAGTTGGTCGTCGTTACGTTCCACTTCCTCACTCGGTTTCCATCGTAGGCGTACGAGTCCGGAGTGTCGCCAACACCCTCCTACACACACACACACACACACACGCACGATTTTGTGAACATGAGAATAATGAGCTATGTGTGTCTGTGTGAATATATGTGTGTGAGTATATGTGTGTGTATGAGTATGTGTATGTATGTGTGTGTGTATGTGTATCTGCGTGTATGTGTGTATATGTATGTGTGTGTCTGTATAGGTGTGTGTGTATGTGTTTGTATGTGTATATGTGTGTATGTGTGTATGTGTGTGTATATATGTGTGTGTATGTGTGTGTGTGTATGTGTGTATATATGTGTGTATGTGTGTGTGTGTATGTGTGTGTGTATGTGTGTATGTGTGCATGTGTGTATATGTATATGTATATATGTGTGTGTATGTGTGTGTGTATGTGTGTATGTATGTGTGTATATGTGTGTATGTATGTGTGTGTATATGTGTGTATATGTGTGTGTGTATGTATGTGTGTATATGTGTGTGTATGTGTATATGTGTGTATATGTGTGTGTGCGTGTGTATATGTGTGTTTGTGTGTATATGTGTGTGTATGTGTGTGTGTGTGTGTGTATGTGTGTGTATGTGTGTGTGCGTATATGTATGTTTGTGTGTATATGTGTGTGTATGTGTGTGTGCGTGTGTGTGTATATGTGTGTGTGTGTGTATCAGTGGTGTATAGTAACGAAGTAGAAGTACTTTGTTACTTTACTTAAGTAGTTTTTTTGGGTATCTGTACTTTATTTTACTACTTATATTTCTGTTTACTTTTACTTCACAACATTTTGCAATGAAAACTTGTACTTTTACTCCGATACATTTCCCCTGAAACAGTATCGTTACTCGTTACTACGGAAAAAAATAATCATGAGACAAACATCGGGGACTGCGGTGGAACATACCGCAGCGCACCTGAACGCAGCACGAGCACCAGGTTGGGGATCAGTGGTCCTTGCCGCGTGTTTTCTCTTCACAGTGATGCCCAGGATGTTAGCGAGCGAGCGGCTACAGATACGACTCATTTCATGTGGAGCAGCAATGGAAGCTACTCGAACAACCACGGGGACCAAGATCAACGTCCGTGGCCATATTTGGGCGAACTCTTTTCTTTTGTCGGAGTGAAAGTTTCTTCCTACCGGATGAAGTGCCTCTTATGCCGACCGAAAGCTACGGAGATACTGGCCTTCAAAAACACACCATCCAACCTCAGGAAACACATTGAGGTAAATTAAGATTAATCCCATGAGCCGCAACGTTAATGTTTAGTTTTGATAATCATCATAAACCTGTTAAGATATCTAGCAGTGTTGTCCTCAGGATTGGAGTAAGTTATATCTTTGGCAGGAGAGGGGAGACAGGTGTCTGATTGTCCTACGCATGTTGTATGTTAGGCTAACGTTCGCTAGCTATCGTCAATTAAATGAGACAATTAGCGTGAGTGCAGCAGACGGATCTCTAGCGAGTTAATGAGCTGAAGAAGTGTTGACAGTTGTGAGAATTTGTTGATTTGAGTCGTCTTGGCTACAATATAATGCTAATCATTACAGCATTATTATCATTATTTGTATTAATATTATAAGAGCGACGGTCCAGTAATGGCGACGATATTGATTTGGGACTGTTGTTGTGTTTAACTCCAGAGATACAAGTACATATTCACAAATCAACTCTGGATGCACGGACAGTGCATGAAACTAAATGTATAAACCTCAAATTAAAACAAACTATTTTGTACAAAACTGTTGGTTGGGGTCATGACATGTTAGGAAGTGTTATTAATTCTATCATGTCTGTAATACTCTCACTTTATTTCAGGAATGGACTACATCAAGCAGCACATGGAAGAACCCTCCCTGCAGCTATGTGATGCCACCAGGTCCAGTTCATCTGATGAAGAGGACTTCTTCTTCGTCATCTCAAGCGCATGACAGCAGCAAACAGCTGGATGGAGACGTGGATCACGTTGACTTGCTGAAATGCTTCCCAACTGTGTGCTGCTGTCTGTGAAGCTAGACACACTCTACCTGCATCATCAGGGCCTGTGAAGCTAGACACACTCTACCTGCACCATCAGGGCCTGTTAAGCTAGACACACTCTACCTGCACCAGGGTCTGTGAAGCTAGACACACTCTACCTGCACCATCAGGGCCTGTTAAGCTAGACACACTCTACCTGCACCAGGGTCTGTGAAGCTAGACACACTCTACCTGCACCATCAGGGCCTGTGAAGCTAGACACACTCTACCTGCACCAGGGCCTGTGAAGCTAGACACACTCTACCTGCATCAGGGCCTGTGAAGCTAGACACACTCTACCTGCATCAGGGTCTGTGAAGCTAGACACTCTACCTGCACCATCAGGGCCTGTGAAGCTAGACACACTCTACCTGCACCATCAGGGCCTGTGAAGCTAGACACACTCTACCTGCATCATCAGGGTCTGTGAAGCTAGACACACTCTACCTGCACCATCAGGGCCTGTTAAGCTAGACACACTCTACCTGCACCAGGGCCTGTGAAGCTAGACACACTCTACCTGCATCAGGGCCTGTGAAGCTAGACACACTCTACCTGCACCATCAGGGCCTGTGAAGCTAGACACACTCTACCTGCACCATCAGGGCCTGTGAAGCTAGACACACTCTACCTGCACCATCAGGGCCTGTTAAGCTAGACACACTCTACCTGCACCATCAGGGCCTGTGAAGCTAGACACACTCTACCTGCACCATCAGGGCCTGTTAAGCTAGACACACTCTACCTGCACCAGGGCCTGTGAAGCTAGACACACTCTACCTGCATCATCAGGGCCTGTGAAGCTAGACACACTCTACCTGCATCAGGGCCTGTGAAGATAGACACACTCTACCTGCACCAGGGCCTGTGAAGCTAGACACACTCTACCTGCACCATCAGGGCCTGTGAAGCTAGACACACTCTACCTGCATCAGGGCCTGTGAAGCTAGACACACTCTACCTGCACCATCAGGGCCTGTGAAGCTAGACACACTCTACCTGCATCAGGGCCTGTGAAGCTAGACACACTCTACCTGCATCATCAGGGCCTGTGAAGCTAGACACACTATACCTGCACCAGGGCCTGTGAAGCTAGACACACTCTACCTGCATCAGGGCCTGTGAAGCTAGACACACTCTACCTGCACCATCAGGGCCTGTGAAGCTAGACACACTCTACCTGCACCAGGGCCTGTGAAGCTAGACACACTCTACCTGCACCATCAGGGCCTGTGAAGCTAGACACACTCTACCTGCACCAGGGCCTGTGAAGCTAGACACACTCTACCTGCACCATGGCCTGTGAAGCTAGACACACTCTACCTGCACCATCAGGGCCTGTGAAGCTAGACACACTCTACCTGCACCAGGGCCTGTGAAGCTAGACACACTCTACCTGCACCATCAGGGCCTGTGAAGCTAGACACACTCTACCTGCACCAGGGCCTGTGAAGCTAGACACACTCTACCTGCATCAGGGCCTGTGAAGCTAGACACACTCTACCTGCACCAGGGCCTGTGAAGCTAGACACACTCTACCTGCACCATCAGGGCCTGTGAAGCTAGACACACTCTACCTGCACCAGGGCCTGTGAAGCTAGACACACTCTACCTGCATCAACACTCTACCTGCACCAGGGCCTGTCTCTACCTGCATCAGGGTCTGTGAAGCTAGACACACTCTACCTGCACCAGGGCCTGTGAAGCTAGACACACTCTACCTGCACCATCAGGGCCTGTGAAGCTAGACACACTCTACCTGCACCAGGGCCTGTGAAGCTAGACACACTCTACCTGCACCATGGCCTGTGAAGCTAGACACACTCTACCTGCACCAGGTGAACGGCTCTTCAGCATCGCAGGACTCGTCTTCAGTCCAAGAAGAGCGACACTGAAATCTGTCCATTTTGAAAATCAACTTCTTTTGAAGATGAACAAGACATTTTTCACTTTAAAGTGATGATTCTGGTTGTTACTTTTGGTTCTGCTTTTTTCTGTGTTAATCGTGTTTTTATATTTTCGTAATTTCATCGTATTCATATATTGCTAAGTTCATCCGAGCTCATACTCCTTGTTCATGGCGGCCACAGCACCCAAACAAATAAACTTCATAATTCTCAAAATTCTGACCTTGTTTTTTTTATTACCAGCATTTACTTTTACTTTCAATACTTAAGTACATTTAATATCAGAAAATTACTTTTGATACTTAAGTACAAAAAAAATCAGATACTTTAATACTTTTACTCAAGTAGTATTCTCATAGGTGACTTTTACTTTTACTTGAGTAATTTTCCAGTCAAGTATCTTTACTTTTACTCAAGTATGACTTTTGGGTACTTTATACACCACTGGTGTGTATATGTGTGTGTATGTGTGTGTATGTATATGCATGGGTGTATATGTGTGTATGTGTGTGTGCGTGTATATGTGTGTGTGTGTATGTGTGTATTTATATGTATGTGTGTATGTGTGTGTATATGTGTGTATTTATATGTATGTGTGTATATGTGTGTATGTGTGCGTGTGTGTGTATATGTGTGTATGTATATGTGTGTGTGTATATGTGTGTGTATTTATATGTGTGTATGTGTGCGTGTGTGTATATGTGTGTATGTGTGTGTATATGTGTGTATTTATATGTATGTGTGTATATGTGTGTATGTGTGCGTGTGTGTGTATATGTGTGTATGTGTGTGTGTATATGTGTGTATTTATATGTATGTGTGTATGTGTGTATATGTGTGTGTATGTGTGTATATGTGTGTATGTGTGTGTGTATATGTGTGTATGTATATGTATGTGTGTACATGTGTATATATGTGTGTATTTATATGTATGTGTGTATATGTGTATGTGTGTATATGTGTGTATGTGTGCATGTGTGTGTATGTGTGTGTACCTCCTGGTTGAAGCGACAGGTGAGTGTACACCAGCCGATTTGCATGAGGCCCTGGGAGGAGATCAGCACCTCGTAGGCCCACCTCCCTGCAGCAGCAACACAACACGGGTTCTAAAGGAGCAGGGCTATGAACACGACCTTTGACCCACGCGGGTCAGGGTTACCTGGCTGTAAAGCCGAGGACCGAGAAGGTCTTGGGTTCATTACCACGCCAAGGTGAGAGGGTGATGTTTGACTCACCCTTGTAGATGCAGGTGGAGGCTCTGATGGAGCTGAAGTTGCTGTGGCCGATGACCTGAACCAAGAGAACCAAGAGAACCACTTCAAAACAGGTGAGGAGAAACAAGAGGACCAGGTACACCACGTGATGGTTACAGCTTCGGACTTCGTTTGCCCAGGAGAGTCTTCAAAAAACACACTTATAACAATTAAATATGACACAATCATGAAATGTCAAAAACAACCGTCTCAAGATGTCTCCTCCTCCTCCTCCATCTTTTGTTCCCGCCCTTGCAGTTAGTCTCAGTGCCGGTTGTTGGCCTGTGGCGTGGCGGCGGCTCCGGAGGCCTGCGCTGTGTACGGCTATGTCCTCAGAGGTCAAAGGGCACCGACATGTGACCCTAACGGTCTGCTCGGTGCTACGTGACTCACAGAGCTCGGCGTGGAGCCGAGGACCTCCGGCTCACCTGAGAGGACGCCGTGGGACGACTTGTGTTTACATGTTCAAATGTGTCGTCAACAAACGATGTCATGCTGTCCTCTGCATCCCAGCTGCATCTGGAGGATGATGTCATCTCTCACGTTTGGTGACAGAGTTACGGACTTTTAAAAAACAATATTACAAAACCTGGTTTGAGAAATTTAGGCCATGGATTATTTATATATAGAAATATATAATATTGTCTTCACGTATTCAGCCACGTTGAGCCTGAGGCTTGGGTAAACCAGGGTACGTTTATGAAGGTGTGTTTTACAAGCGATTTGAATCATCTGAATGACCCCGACTGGAGGGCCAGAGGGCCTCTTGACCCCGAGCATGGAGGACGACCCCTCAGACCTCATGGGACGCGGCGGTGACCTCACCCCAAGCAGGTCATCGTCTACGAACAGAAGTCCTTCAAAGCCGCTGGTGTGATCCAGGACCACCGGCTGAGGGCCCAGTCGACCTTCGACGGGCCGATCTGCGGATTCAAACCATCAAACATCAGCACCGGTTCTGCGTCTCCATGACAACCCGACCACCTCGTCCCATCACTTTGACTCAAAGAGCTTTGGTCCCCTTGTGGACCGGCATCACGTCGGTGACATCGCCTCTACATACACCGGAGAACAGCCAGGGGGAGCAAATCATTGCTCAAGGGCACATCAACGAGCACAGGCGGGGATCCAACCGCCGACCCTCTGAGTGAAAGACGGTAACCACTGACCGGTGCGTTTGTTATTTGTTTTGCTGTATTTCTAAAGCGGATTTAAAAATCAATAAACAGGTGTTGTTCAATAATGTTTCTGAAGCCGAGCAGGAGACGCTTACCTGTGCCGTCCTCGGCGGCTTCGCCCTCGGACAACAGGCTCTCCAGGTGAGCGCCGACGTCCTGGAAACCAAGAGGCTTCCTGCAGGAACAGGAAACGCAAACATATTTGTCAAGTTCTTTTTTTTTTACTGATAGACCAACGAGGAATACTTTTGTTTCTTAAATTGAAAACACTGGTTGTCGCCCCCTGGTGGCGATGAGAGAGCAAGCATGTTTAAGGTCACTCAGCATTGAAAACTATTTAAATATAAAAAATAAACGTGAAATAATAAAGACATACCGAACCAGGAGGTCGTCCTCGTTGCTAGGTGGTGTCAGTGATAGTATTAAAGTCACAAGTTGTTTACCACGCAGTGAGCAAGGCTTTATTTTTACACACCAGCTCGACTGTGTGGCCCAGACCTCGTCGTGTGTGTGTGTGTGTGTGTGTGTGTGTATAGCGCTGCTGGGGGTAACATGAATCTGTCTGGCTTAAGGACACTAACACATGGACTCAGTCTCAGCCTGTCTGTGTTCCTCAGCCTGTCTGTGTTTCAGGTGAAATGTTTTTCAAATACAGTTTCAAAATTAACTATTGTCTATATTCTGCAGACTTAAGAAACGATCCCTGCAAAATTCACACCGCAGTCATTTTAACCTGTTTATATATATATATATGAAATAATAATATATATACACACACACACACATATACACCATAAAGCAGCTTTAGGGGCGGGGCTACAGGGTGATTGACAGACCATAAAGCAGCTTTAGGGGCGGGGCTACAGGGTGATTGACAGACCATAAAGTAGCTTTAGGGGCGGGGCTACAGGGTGATTGACAGACCATAAAGCAGCTTTAGGGGCGGGGCTACAGGGTGATTGACAGACCATAAAGTAGCTTTAGGGGCGGGGCTACAGGGTGATTGACAGACCATAAAGCAGCTTTAGGGGCGGGACTACAGGGTGATTGACAGACCATAAAGCAGCTTTAGGGGCAGGGCTACAGGGTGATTGACAGGTGGCTACCATGGTTTGTCTGGTCTGGGATGTTTCTGTTTTTCCTTATGGAACTTTAACCCTTTCACTTTGTATTTTAATGAAAGGTAATTCAAAACTTCTGGATGACCTGAACTTGTTTTGTTATTCGTTTCACTTCCGGTTGCAAAAACCAAGATGGAAAAAAGATCTGAGAGCCATGTCCACTTGTAAAAAGCAGTCCCTGGACAGTTGTGACCACGTGTTGCCCAACAGAGGAACACCTCACGGATAAACAGGTGTGTTCATCCGACAGGTTTCCACACGAGACGTGGAGACGTGTCAACCAGGGTGTCTACAGCAGTGATTCCCTAAGTGTGGGCCGGGGCCCACTGGTGGGCCGCGAAGGTACTGCAGGTGGGCCGCGAGAGGTCATTTACAATAAATAAATAAAAATGTTTTTAATTTTCAATTTTGAAAAGTGTGAAATTAATATAAAAATATTTATGATTTAGAATACGTGTTATTCTTTTATCTGACCTATTTTTCTGACCGCCAAACAAAACAATGTCAAATGGGGCGCCCTCTTGTAGTATTAACCCTTGTGTTGCCTTAGGGTCATTTTGACCCGAATCAATATTACACCCTCCCCCCGCATTTGGGTCATTTTGACCCGATTCAATGTTTCACCCTCCTGTTACCTTTATATTTACTAACATATTTTACCCTTTGGGTTCAATTTGACGCCAGCAATTAAAACCTCCAGAAAATTATTAGAATTAATATTGTTTTCCAAGTTTAAGTGTGAGGCACTTTATGTTTGTTTGTTGACTACCGAAAGAACACCGACATTAAACATTGAATGGGGTCAAATTAATCCTAAGGCGGGGGGAGGGTGTAATATTGAGTCGGGTCAAAATGACCCTAAGGCAACACAAGGGTTAAAGTAAATATATATGAGCTCCGGAGAAAATGGTATACAAAACATCCATTGTCGGTTAATACATTTTTAATCGGTTAAATTCTGAAGGTCATTTAATCATCCCTAGTTTATGTTTTGATCAGAGTTCTGATCAGCGCCGCCGCGCTGTGCGTAGGGCACCAAGTCCTGAGGGGGCACCACAAAATAGGCAACAAAAAAAATCCTCATAGTTATAATAATTATAATGCCGATATTATTTCAGTCTAGAAATATTAGGCGCGTTTTAGGATGTATATCACAAAACAGGCAGAACAAGAGATATATTTAATCGCTCAGCACCTCCCGTTAACACTTCTCGGGTCGCATCGCTCTGCCGTGATGTGCGCCGACACATCCGCGCACACAGGTGAACACACTCTCACTAGCCCCCCCCCCCCCCCCCGTCGACAACACTCGCCGTGGGTCACTTTGCTATCTCAGGGGGGCAACATGAAGGAGTTATGCTTAGGGCACCAACATGGCGAGCAGCTGCACTGGTTGTGATTAAAGGCTTGGGTGGGCCGCAGAAGATTTTCAGATTTCAAATTGGGCCGCGGCATTCTTGAGTTTGGACCGCTGGTCTACAGGAATAAACCAGTGAAATTTAAGACTTTTTAAGACCACGTCTAAATAAAATTTAAGACCTAACGTACGAAGGAAATATACATTAATCTAAATTAATTAATTAAAAGTAAACACACTGATGTCTGTTCAAAATGAACAGTATGGTGTAATGCAAAAGGATAACACAAATGTCATTGCTGTTGTAAATTCTATTTATTAATACAACATTTTCTTAACATTTAGGTCCCATGAACAAATGTCTATAAAGTCAAGTAAATATATTTTTTAAATACGTGCAACATAGTTCCTTTTGAACAAAAAAATCTATAAAATAACATAAATAACATTTCCAGCTGCTTTTAAAATGCAAATACATTTACATAATAGAATGTATGTGTGTGTGAGTTAGTTATCATGTCTCTATGTGATGGATGTTTGTCACAGGTTCATGTCTCCTCCTGAGCTTTTGTGAATATACTAGGAAAACAATCCTTTTCAAACTATATGAATACAAAAACTTCCAGTTGACATTTGGTCCATTCTCCTGGAAAAAAGAAAGAAAAGGCAGACATTAGCCAACAGTCAACACATCTCTTCATGACACCACTTCAGATTAATGTCAGACTGGATCAATATGAATGAAAACTATTTTTTCAAATTAAGCAACGTGAGCCAACCCTTGAGCCTAGTGAACACGATGTAGACATATTGACAGGTAAACACCACTCTACCATTATAAAACTATTTTTAATTAGTCTAATTCATGTGTAGTGCGCCTATCCATAGCTGTTATTAACTTGACACACGAGTAAAGCTTAACTATATGAAACACAGACTCATATACAAGAGGTTAGTTAATACATATATATTTATGGCAGACTTACTTTGAGATGCTGAAGTCGGTCCTGGTGTCACGGCCCATGAGCTCCACAGGATCCTGACTGGACCGGGTCACTGAACCGAGAGCACATGAAGTCCAGCTGTCTGCTCGCGGTGGTCTGGTCCAGAGTCTCATGGTGGTCTGGTCCAGAGTCTCATGGTGGTCTGGTCCAGAGTCTCGTGGTGGTCTGGTCCAGAGTCTCGTGGTGGTCTGGTCCAGAGTCTCATGGTGGTCTGGTCCAGAGTCTCATGGTGGTCTGGTCCAGAGTCTCATGGTGGTCTGGTCCAGAGTCTCATGGTGGTCTGGTCCAGAGTCTCATGGTGGTCTGGTCCAGAGTCTCGTGGTGGTCTGGTCCAGAGTCTCGTGGTGGTCTGGTCCAGAGTCTCGTGGTGGTCTGGTTCAGGGTCTCATGGTGGTCTGGTCCAGAGTCTCGTGGTGGTCTGGTCCAGAGTCTCGTGGAACAGAATGAAGAACGCGCCGCCCTGTTGGTCTTCGGTGATGAGCTCTTCGTTTCACGGCGCTGGATTTCCTCCGGTGACCTCCAGCGTTGTAGCGTTGACGTCGTTGCTGGCGGCGGAGCAGGAGCTAGCCCCGCGCGCTGCGGGCGGCCTTCGCTAGTCTCTGTGCTTCTTGCTCTGCTCGTGAGATTCCACCGCTGGAAAGTCTCGCGACACACAACGCAGCTTCAGAAGCATTTCACCGACCGTGACCAGAAACACTCGTTCTTTTCAAGCCGTTGTTGAACTTGCATCCCCCATGTTTTCTAAACTAGCCGATGCTTCACGTTGTAGGGGATGGGACCGAATACGCGGGGCCCCTTTAAGAGAAGGGGCGTGGCCCCGGTGACACCAGAGACACCGCAGAGCGACCGGAGCAAAATATGAGACCTGGCGGAACAGATCGCCTCATATTCACAGTGACATGACACCCACAAAATGTAAGACCAATCCAATCTGAATTTAAGACAATTTAAGACTTTTTAAGGCCTTATTTTTAGGAAAAGCAATTTAAGACTTTTTAAGGACCCGCGGACACCCTGGTCAACACACCATCACAATAAAAGCATGGACCTTCACAATAAAAGCATGCTGCCAAGTCCCTCAACACAGCTGATGCCCTGAGACAGTCAAAGAGGGTAGAAACAGAGATTCAGCTAGAAGACACAACACCTGTGGGCTGAGAGGAGAGAGGAGTCACCTGAGGGAGGCCAGCACAGGTCCCTGTTTGGTGGAAGGAAACACCTGGTGCAGGTAGTCGCTCAGCAGCTTCTCGTTCACGATACCTGATGGACAGAGACACTCAGTAACCCCAACACCCTACCCGTGTCTCACCTGTGTCTGTACCTGTGTCTACATCTCACATGTGTCTGTACCTGTGTCTACATCTCACATGTGTCTGTACCTGTGTCTACATCTCACATGTGTCTGTACCTGTGTCTACATCTCACCTGTGTCTGTACCTGTGTCTACATCTCACATGTGTCTGTACCTGTGTCTACATCTCACATGTGTCTGTACCTGTGTCTACATCTCACATGTGTCTGTACCTGTGTCTACATCTCACATGTGTCTGTACCTGTGTCTACATCTCACATGTGTCTGTACCTGTGTCTACATCTCACCTGTGTCTGTACCTGTGTCTACATCTCACCTGTGTCTGTACCTGTGTCTACATCTCACCTGTGTCTACATCTCACATGTGTCTGTACCTGTGTCTACATCTCACATGTGTCTGTACCTGTGTCTACATCTCACATGTGTCTGTACCTGTGTCTACATCTCACCTGTGTCTGTACCTGTGTCTACATCTCACATGTGTCTGTACCTGTGTCTACATCTCACATGTGTCTGTACCTGTGTCTACATCTCACATGTGTCTGTACCTGTGTCTACATCTCACATGTGTCTGTACCTGTGTCTACATCTCACATGTGTCTGTACCTGTGTCTACATCTCACCTGTGTCTGTACCTGTGTCTACATCTCACCTGTGTCTGTACCTGTGTCTACATCTCATTTGTGTCTGTACCTGTGTCTACATCTCACACGTGTCTGTACCTGTGTCTACATCTCACACGTGTCTGTACCTGTGTCTACATCTCACTTGTGTCTGTACCTGTGTCTACATCTCACCTGTGTCTGTAACTGTGTCTACATCTCACATGTGTCTGTACCTGTGTCTACATCTCACCTGTGTCTGTACCTGTGTCTACATCTCACATGTGTCTGTACCTGTGTCTACATCTCACATGTGTCTGTACCTGTGTCTACATCTCACACGTGTCTGTACCTGTGTCTACATCTCACATGTGTCTGTACCTGTGTCTACATCTCACATGTGTCTGTACCTGTGTCTACATCTCACATGTGTCTGTACCTGTGTCTACATCTCACATGTGTCTGTACCTGTGTCTACATCTCACATGTGTCTGTACCTGTGTCTACATCTCACATGTGTCTGTACCTGTGTCTACATCTCACATGTGTCTGTACCTGTGTCTACATCTCACATGTGTCTGTACCTGTGTCTACATCTCACATGTGTCTGTACCTGTGTCTACATCTCACCTGTGTCTGTACCTGTGTCTACATCTCACCTGTGTCTACATCTCACATGTGTCTGTACCTGTGTCTACATCTCACATGTGTCTGTACCTGTGTCTACATCTCACATGTGTCTGTACCTGTGTCTACATCTCACATGTGTCTGTACCTGTGTCTACATCTCACATGTGTCTGTACCTGTGTCTACATCTCACATGTGTCTGTACCTGTGTCTACATCTCACATGTGTCTGTACCTGTGTCTACATCTCACATGTGTCTGTACCTGTGTCTACATCTCACATGTGTCTGTACCTGTGTCTGTACCTGTGTCTACATCTCACATGTGTCTGTACCTGTGTCTACATCTCACATGTGTCTGTACCTGTGTCTACATCTCACATGTGTCTGTACCTGTGTCTACATCTCACATGTGTCTGTACCTGTGTCTACATCTCACATGTGTCTGTACCTGTGTCTACATCTCACATGTGTCTGTACCTGTGTCTACATCTCACATGTGTCTGTACCTGTGTCTACATCTCACATGTGTCTGTACCTGTGTCTACATCTCACCTGTGTCTGTACCTGTGTCTACATCTCACATGTGTCTGTACCTGTGTCTACATCTCACATGTGTCTGTACCTGTGTCTACATCTCACATGTGTCTGTACCTGTGTCTACATCTCACATGTGTCTGTACCTGTGTCTACATCTCACATGTGTCTGTACCTGTGTCTACATCTCACATGTGTCTGTACCTGTGTCTACATCTCACGTGTCTGTACCTGTGTCTACATCTCACATGTGTCTGTACCTGTGTCTACATCTCACATGTGTCTGTACCTGTGTCTACATCTCACATGTGTCTGTACCTGTGTCTACATCTCACATGTGTCTGTACCTGTGTCTACATCTCACATGTGTCTGTACCTGTGTCTACATCTCACATGTGTCTGTACCTGTGTCTACATCTCACATGTGTCTGTACCTACATCTCACATGTGTCTGTACCTGTGTCTACATCTCACCTGTGTCTGTACCTGTGTCTACATCTCACCTGTGTCTGTACCTGTACTGTATTTTCATCTTATGTGTGTCTTCATCCCCTTGTGTTTGTACCTGTACCTGCATCTTGTTTCGTTAGAAATAAATCGATCCAATGTTGTTGTTGTTGAGTCTGAGGCACACAGAGTATTGTAGCAGCAGCTCTAACCTGTAGCTTTGGGTTTGTCTGTGTCTGAAGCCAGTCTGTAGTTGCGGCGGGTCAGAGCGGTGCCTCCTCCTTTAGAGCTCATGCTGATGGACTGGAGTCACCTGGGGTCACCGGGGGTCACCTGGACTGAACACCTGAGGAAGAGGGCAATATACACAAAGCTGATAATACTTGTGTACTTGTACTGCTGATACTCTACTTCAGGGGTGTCAAACTCATTTTCACCGAGGGCCACATCGGCCTCATGGCGGCCCTCAAAGGGCCGTCACGAACACGGGATAATTCTAACTACTCCAGAACATATTGTTAAATAAATGTCTTTGCATTTGTTTATTGTTTATTTAGGTGTACTTATATAAATGTATTACTATATATGCAAATGTATTTAATATTATAAAATAAATCTATTTAATTTCATTATATTTATTTTTACCCACATTACTTTATCAAAGATCAAACAAACATTATTACATTAACTTTGTTAAAAGCTTTGTCACAGTTGAGACAGGTGGTTCTCCACTGGTCTGGGTAGTGGTTCTCCACTGGTCTGGGTAGTGGTTCTCCACTGGTCTGGGTAGTGGTTCTCTACTGGTCTGGGTAGTGGTTCTCCACTGGTCTGGGTAGTGGTTCTCCACTGGTCTGGGCAGTGGTTCTCCACTGGTCTGGGCAGTGGTTCTCCACTGGTCTGGGTAGTGGTTCTCCACTGGTCTGGGCAGTGGTTCTCCACTGGTCTGGGCAGTGGTTCTCCACTGGTCTGGGCAGTGGTTCTCCACTGGTCTGGGCAGTGGTTCTCCACTGGTCTGGGCAGTGGTTCTCCACTGGTCTGGGTAGTGGTTCTCCACTGGTCTGGGTAGTGGTTCTCCACTGGTCTGGGCAGTGGTTCTCCACTGGTCTGGGTAGTGGTTCTCCACTGGTCTGGGCAGTGGTTCTCTACTGGTCTGGGTAGTGGTTCTCCACTGGTCTGGGCAGTGGTTCTCCACTGGTCTGGGTAGTGGTTCTCCACTGGTCTGGGCAGTGGTTCTCCACTGGTCTGGGTAGTGGTTCTCCACTGGTCTGGGAGTGGTTCTCCACTGGTCTGGGTAGTGGTTCTCCACTGGTCTGGGTAGTGGTTCTCCACTGGTCTGTGGCTCTCCACTGGTCTGGGTAGTGGTTCTCTACTGGTCTGGGTAGTGGTTCTCCACTGGTCTGGGCAGTTTGAACCTGAGAGTGCTTTGGGACGACGCACTGGTCCTGTGCCTGGACCTATCTCACACGGGGACATTAACTTTTCAAAAATATTTAATGAAAGATGGTGCAGTTTGAACCTGAGAGTTCAGAATATCACAGTATGCACAACAAAACTATTTAGTAATATTCCCTTTTACAGTCAATTATGAACCAACAAGTGAATCTTAAGGACACAAGGTAATACAACATACATTACTACTCAGTAACTTCAGACTTTAAAACATGTCTAAACAGTGCTTTCATGCATAAACATGAAATAAAAAAGTCTGGTTTTAAAAAGCCTCAAAAGATGTAATTCATGTCTCACTCACTTTATGACACATAAAGCTGCTCGACAAGTCAGAGTCTTGAGGAGCAGCTTTTATACACAAATATAAATAAATTAAACAAGGGTAATTAAAAAAGATTCACATATTCAACATTAACCTTTCTTCTGACTATATTATAAATACTGAACAACATGAAGCAGCACTCACTTCAACCTTAGTGACCACTGACATGACCTGATGGAGGAATTCATAATAGGGGAACTGGGGATGTTTGTTAATACAAAGTCAATGTGGTCACACACGCGCGTCTGGATGTCCGCCGGGCGCGTGAATGACAGGACGCGAACAATGCGCCTCATTCGGGCTGATTTTTTAAACTCGGGCGGTAAAAGTAGGCGAGACTGTTGAAATGCTCCGCGTGACGTCACTGACGTCATACCGTTGAATCAGAACCTCCGGAGGATATCGATCGTCTGGAAGCGGCCGTCATCCAGACGCAGCTCCTGGAGAAGCTGCGAGCGGCTACGGATAATATAATATGTAATATTTATATTATTAACCCAGACTCGAGGGCTTGATGGTCCGACGTGTGTGGGACTCCCTCAACAGAACAAAGAGTGTGTATTTCTTCCGTGGTGGACGGTGGTAACGAACTGTTATATGCCACGATAAGCCACGCCCCCTCTCTGGCGCGAGTGAAGAAAACGTGACAAATAGTCCGGCGACTGAACTCACGCGAGTACATTTAGTAAAGCAACGCAAGGGTTCGCCTCTCCTCTGGCTGAACGCAGCATGAAGGGGCGTGAACAGACCGCAGTCCGCTGCAAAAAAAAATGACCTTCAAAATAAAAGCACAAGATTTTTTTCCTCCCTTTTTAAAAAAAAGGCATATTTATTTCATGACGTGGCGGGCCACATTTGGCCCGCGGGCCATGAGTTTGACACGTATGCTCTACTTTGTTCACATAATAAGTAGCTCGCATGCTGAAAAAGTGTGAGCACGTATGCTCTACTTCATAAAGCTGATAATACTCGTGTACTTGTACTGCTGATACTCTACTTCATAAAGCTGATAATACTCGTGTACTTGTACTGCTGATACTCTACCTCTGCACTGGCTCCCAGTAAAATCAAGAATCACTTTAAAAATTCTTCTCTTAACGTACAAAGCCTTGATTGGTGATGCACCATCATATCTTAAGGAGCTTGTAGTACCATATTGCCCCACTAGAGAGCTACGCTCACTAAATGCGGGACTACTTGTAGTTCCTAGAGTCTTAAAAAGTAGAATGGGAGCCAGAGCCTTTAGTTATCAAGCTCCTCTTTTATGGAACCAGCTTCCAATTTCAGTCCGGGAGGCAGACACAGTCACCTCGTTTAAGAGTAGACTTAAGACCTTCCTCTTTGACAGAGCTTATAGTTAGGGCTGAATCAGGTTTGCCCTGGTCCAGCCCCTTGATATGCTGCTATAGGCTTATAGCTGCCGGGGGACGTTTAGGATGCACTGAGCTCCTATCTCCTCTCTCCTTATGGACGCTTAGGATACACTGAGCTCCTCTCTCCTCTCTCCTTATGGACGCTTAGGATGCACTGAGCACCTCTCTCCTCTCCTCTCTCCTTAGGGACGTTTAGGATGCACTGAGCACCTCTCTCCTCTCCTCTCTCCTTAGGGACGTTTAGGATGCACTGAGCACCTCTCTCCTCTCCTCTCTCCTTAGGGACGTTTAGGATGCACTGAGCACCTCTCTCCTCTCCTCTCTCCTTAGGGACGTTTAGGATACACTGAGCACCTCTCTCCTCTCCTCTCCTCTCTCCTTAGGGACGTTTAGGATGCACTGAGTACCTATCTCCTCTCCTCTCTCCTTAGGGACGTTTAGGATACACTGAGCACCTCTCTCCTCTCCTCTCTCCTTAGGGACGTTTAGGATGCACTGAGCTCCTATCTCCTCTCCTCTCTCCTTAGGGACGTTTAGGATGCACTGAGCTCCTATCTCCTCTCCTCTCTCCTTATGGACGCTTAGGAGACACTGAGCTCCTCTCTCCTCTCTCCTTATGGACGTTTAGGAGACACTGAGCTCCTCTCTCCTCTCTCCTTATGGACGTTTAGGATACACTGAGCTCCTTTCTCCTCTCCTCTCTCCTTATGGACGTTTAGGAGACACTGAGCTCCTCTCTCCTCTCCTCTCTCCTTAGGGACGTTTAGGAGACACTGAGCTCCTCTCTCCTCTCTCCTTATGGACGCTTAGGATACACTGAGCTCCTCTCTCCTCTCTCTCCTTAAGGATGAATGTTCATCTCTCAATCACACGTTACTAACTCTGCTTTCTCCCCGGAGTCCTTGTGACTTCACGTCTCATGGGGTCATCGGACCCTATGAGACGGACATAGATCCTATCTGCTGATGGATCATCGAGGTCTGGGTCGTGGAATTCCTGCTCCTGACTACGCCACTGTCCTGTTGAGACTCCGCCCACTGTTGAGACTCCGCCCACTCCTCCTCTCTACCTCCATCTGATGGATGGTGGAGGTCTCCATCGTGGAATATGCCGACTATGAACTATTCATCCACTCTGTCACATTCATTGAATGTATTTAAACTCTAAATCTGTCCTTCTGGTCACATGACATCTATTGTTCTGTCCATCCTGGAGAGGGATCCTCCTCTGTTCTCTCCTGAAGGTTTCTTCCCTTTTGTCCCCCTGAAGGGTTATTTGGGAGTTTTTGCTGGTCCGATGTGAGGTCAAAGGTCAAAGGTCAGGAATGTCTATGTGTACAGATTGTAAAGCACTCCGAGACAAATTTGTAATTTGTGAAATTGGGCTATACAAATAAACTGAATTGAAAAACTGAATTGAATAAAAGCTGATAATACTCGTGTACTTGTACTGCTGATACTCTACCTCGTGAAGCTGATAATACTCGTGTACTTGTACTGCTGATACTCTACCTCGTAAAGCTGATAAAACTCGTGTACTTGTACTGCTGATACTCTACCTCGTAAAGCTGATAATACTCGTGTACTTGTACTGCTGATACTCTACCTCATAAAGCTGATAATACTCGTGTACTTGTACTGCTGATACTCTACCTCATAAAGCTGATAATACTCGTGTACTTGTACTGCTGATACTCTACCTCGTGAAGCTGATAATACTCGTGTACTTGTACTGCTGATACTCTACCTCGTAAAGCTGATAAAACTCGTGTACTTGTACTGCTGATACTCTACCTCGTGAAGCTGATAATACTTGTGTACTTGTACTGCTGATACTCTACCTCGTAAAGCTGATAATACTCGTGTACTTGTACTGCTGATACTCTACCTCGTAAAGCTGATAATACTTGTGTACTTGTACTGCTGATACTCTACCTCATAAAGCTGATAATACTCGTGTACTTGTACTGCTGATACTCTACCTCATAAAGCTGATAATACTGGTACTTGTACTGCTGATACTCTACCTCGTAAAGCTGATAATACTCGTGTACTTGTACTGCTGATACTCTACCTCGAGTAGCTGATAATACTCGTGTACTTGTACTGCTGATACTCTACCTCGTAAAGCTGATAATACTCGTGTACTTGTACTGCTGATACTCTACCTCGTGAAGCTGATAAAACTCGTGTACTTGTACTGCTGATACTCTACCTCGTGAAGCTGATAATACTTGTGTACTTGTACTGCTGATACTCTACCTCGTAAAGCTGATAATACTCGTGTACTTGTACTGCTGATACTCTACCTCGTAAAGCTGATAATACTTGTACTGCTGATACTCTACCTCGTAAAGCTGATAATACTCGTGTACTTGTACTGCTGATACTCTACCTCATAAAGCTGATAATACTCGTGTACTTGTACTGCTGATACTCTACCTCGTAAAGCTGATAATACTCGTGTACTTGTACTGCTGATACTCTACCTCGTGAAGCTGATAATACTCGTGTACTTGTACTGCTGATACTCTACCTCGTAAAGCTGATAATACTTGTGTACTTGTACTGCTGATACTCTACCTCGTAAAGCTGATAATACTTGTGTACTTGTACTGCTGATACTCTACCTCGTAAAGCTGATAATACTTGTGTACTTGTACTGCTGATACTCTACCTCGTAAAGCTGATAATACTCGTGTACTTGTACTGCTGATACTCTACCTCATAAAGCTGATAATACTCGTGTACTTGTACTGCTGATACTCTACCTCGTAAAGCTGATAATACTCGTGTACTTGTACTGCTGATACTCTACCTCGAGTAGCTGATAATACTTGTGTACTTGTACTGCTGATACTCTACCTCGTAAAGCTGATAATACTTGTGTACTTGTACTGCTGATACTCTACCTCGTAAAGCTGATAATACTTGTGTACTTGTACTGCTGATACTCTACCTCGTGAAGCTGATAATACTCGTGTACTTGTACTGCTGATACTCTACCTCATAAAGCTGATAATACTCGTGTACTTGTACTGCTGATACTCTACCTCGTAAAGCTGATAATACTCGTGTACTTGTACTGCTGATACTCTACCTCATAAAGCTGATAATACTCGTGTACTTGTACTGCTGATACTCTACCTCGTGAAGCTGATAATACTCGTGTACTTGTACTGCTGATACTCTACCTCGAGTAGCTGAACATGTAGAGTCGGTACCGTGACGTCAGAGGCCAGTTAGCTCGGTGACGTAAAGTGCTCATAAAGACGCGATATAAATATAAATATATACATAAATAACTGTCCTCTTGTGTCGCGGGGCAGTGGCTGTGGGTTCAGCTGCCGTAGAGCCCGTCTCCTGGACACACGCCGTGACCCCGGTCCCCGGTCCCCGGTGTTCACCTGTCCACGGAGCCGCGGGGTGTCGTGTAGCCGGCGGCTAACGGCTGACGTCGACCTGCCGCTTCCTCCGTGCACCGAGCCTCTGCTGCTGCGCGAGCGGCTCCCGCTTCGGTGCAAGTCAAGAATACCGACAGACAGGGTGTCTGTCCAGGTGTCTGTTCAGGGTGTCGCACAGCGGCCGTCGCGAGGAGGAGGAGGAGGAGGAAGAGCGACTCTCCACCACAACAGTCAACGCCTCTCCGGCTACGGTGCGCGAGTTGGTACAAAATAAGAAGCAGAGAAAAAAAGCGAAGGCTAAAAAGAACATCCAGCGGTGGAAGAATTCAGTCCTGTAGAATAAATATATATATATATAGATATATATAATGAAATTGCAAGTGCACATTAACCACAGCAGGTGGCGTAATTTCCATTTAGCTGGATTTAATACCGACCCGATTGACTATGTTAAATGTACATATATATATATAAATTATATATATACAAAACATATATAATAATTCATATTCATATATGTCACCCAATGTTTATGTAATATACTGTTATTAGATATTATTAGATATAGTATATATAATACATCTATTATCATATATATATATTATGTTAGCCAGTGTCTATTTAATACACTGTTATTATATATAGTATATATTATAATAGTATGTATATATTATGATATATTATGAACTGAGTTAGGTTTGGGATAAGGTTGAGCAGCGACCCCTGAAACAGAGTGTGATGGTGATGATGCGTGGTCCTGCACTGCCCTCTTTTGGCCAATGATGTGCATTACACTCCAAAGTCGACAGTGCTGAAACACCATGGCTGTGTCTACTACCGCGCACTTAACGAAGTACACTGCAATGCAGTGCACTGCATTGCAGTGCACTGCGTCGCTGATGAAGTGCTGTCTCAAATGGAACACTTAACCGTTAACCACTTGGCGGAAGTGACGGACGCAAATCTGTTCACGGCACCCGCGAAATTAAGCCGAGAGTGACGTATGCAAATCTGCTTGCGATACCCTAACCCTTAAACTGACAAAATGAATGCACTTCTTGCCCTCTTGTTGTCCCTTGTTTACCTTTCTCCACCCCATGTGGAAACTGCGATACCTCCACAATCGCGGCAGGAGCCTCCGCCTTCTGGCTGAAGTCGAGATGGTATATGTACATTTAATTGTGTGATTTTGCCTTACCTTCACAGCATAGCTTCATGTAGTAGTTGCAATTAAATTCTCCTCGCTAGGTATGCTAAATTCTCAATTATCTTTGTCAGAAGTAGCCTTCTTCTTTGCAATCCACATACACACCATATGGAAATAAAACATGACAAATCTGTACATGTTTGTCCCTAGATTCCAATTAGTTTTAAGAATTATCCACTGAAATGATAGGCATCATCTGCTTGAATTCACACAGTAATAGGCCTACTTTGACTGACTGTACTTTTATACACATCTCTGTTGTAGTGAAGTTCACCCTGATACAGTAATCAATTAGCAATTGAACACACAGGCATATTAATTATTGTTACAAACATGCATCAATTCTAATATAAATCAGAAAACGCAATAAAAGAAGACAAAACCTCAATGACAACATTTTATTGATAAAATGACTCACATATTAATATAATCTTCCCTTCCCCTCCCCTCCCCACACACTCTACAGCAGCCACCCAGTCCCAGGCGGCGCTGCCGTATCAATGTTTCAATGCCACTGCTGGCGTTAAATTTTGATGGCCACAGTGACATGAGGGTGGACTTCAGGCTCACCAGAGTCATTCAACGCCCTCATGGCTGTGCTGGGCACTGACTGACCACGGTTGGGGCCCCGAGATCTCCCGTCGAGTTTTTATTTTTTGGCTTGCCAGCGCCACCTCCTATCGGGTGGTGGCCAGGGCCTTCGACAGGCCCCGGGCTCAGTGCATGATGCCAGGGTCCTGAATAACAGCCCCATCTTCTATGAGCAGTCATCCCTCCACCAGGATACTGTATCCTTAGGGATGGTGGCTCCCCCTGCCTGTCCCAACCCATCTGCCTCATGACCCCCTTCAGGCAGCCTGTCCACCTCAAAGCTACAACTGCTGCCTGTCAAAGGCGAGGTGTGTTGTGGAGAGGTCCTTCGGGATACTGAAGACGCGATGGCGGTCCATCTTCTTAAAGGCCCTGGAGGTGGATGTGAGGTGCCAGAGGTCATTGGAGCCAGATGTCAGGAGGGCAGCAGAGGACCAGCACCAGCACCTCCAGGAAACGTCTCTGGGGCAGGAAACAGAAATAGGATAGCCATTCAGTGCTCTGTCCCAGACCACCATTACATTTAAATTAATACATACATACACGACATTAAAAAAACACACAACGATGATTGAAAGCTACAATTATTTCTAGAAGGACAAGCTTAGATAGCTATCGTAACGGTATTAATTATCGGGCGGCGTGTGGGCAACGTCATGGTGTCATGTTAACCCGTTATTAAACTGAGCATATCCATTGTTAATCCATTATTAAAATTGCTATTTCGATTGGTTAACAGAACAGCCGTTGTTTAACACTGTCCGATGACTGACATAGCTATCTGTCGTCGGACTTGCCGCTGGAGCAAGCGCCTGGAGCCGACCTGCCCCGCTCGTCAAGCGGAAAGTGTCCGATAAAAGTGCACCTTCGTCGGACTGGCCGGGTGGTGGATTACCCAGCTAGCTTATCATAACTGCCATGCAGATCAATGGCATCTAATGCTACCTAGGTATGCTCACTAATCTGAGAATGGCATGTTAGTAGTACATTGTAATACCAGTACAATGTGTAATTACCGCTGATACTTACATTTACGGTCTGTAGCTTCGTGGTCTATCGCTTGTGCTGTCCGCCATTGTTTTAGAAATAAAATGAAAAGCTGGCGAAAGGGCTCCTCCTCTTCCGCTACGTCGCCAAGATGGCGGCCGTTTAGGGCGAGTAGTGTCCATCGTTTTACACTACATTTTTTGCCCGTTTGCAGTGCACCATCCGGGTACTTTCAGTGCACTGAATTCTGCTGGGTTTTTCAGTGGCGCACTTCGAACACTGAAAGTCAGTGCTCGAAGTGCTCAAGTGCGCGGTAGTAGACACAGCCCATCTCTCTGTGCTGTTTGATGTGATGCAGATGGTGAGTGCAGGGCCGCTTGGAGATCTAATAAATATCCGTATTGAGCCCCACGGGATAAGAGCAATTGTCATTACAATGGCAACATGAAGACAGACTATTAGGCAGTAGTCTTCAGATTTAAAGTGTTTTCTTATATTTTTAGAACAAAAATCACATCAACCAGACAATCATATTCAATTGTATTCTTATTTCTCTGTGGATATTTATTGTACTTTCAACAATTAGTATGTATTTCTTTGTTTCTTTTGTTTTTGTATCATTCTAAATTATACCCA
>NC_079405.1:648561-667997 GCF_029220125.1 Pseudoliparis swirei
AATCGACTTTTGACCCGGACCTACAGCAGTTCAACTTGGTCGGGGCGGTATGGTTGGAGCTGCCATAATGGCCTTCATCGGGGAATCCACCGAGACATGGACAAGTCTGAGACCAATTCCTATGAGGTCATTCATTACTGAGCGAATCACCTCTTCCCCAATGTGAAGTCTGCCCGTCTCGCCTGATTACCCAGCGCAACGCTATCAGCCAAGCTCGTTGATGGTTTATTTTAACCGGCTTCCTTAGTAAGTTGAGTTTCACCGTCGAGATCATCCTCGTAGTGCTGCTCCAAGATCTGGAGACGGTTTCAGCCTGTAGCCAGTTGGAGGCATTGCCTCTCAGAATGTGAAGGTTAGGGAGTTAGGGTTAAAGGTGCAGGGTTAGGGTTAGGGTTGGGGTTAGGGTTAGGGTTAGGGTTGGGTTAGGGTTAGGGAGTTAGGAGAAGAAGTTAGGGTTAGGGTTAGGGTTAGGGTTTGGGTTTTGGGTCTCCATGCTAGGACAAACAGGATCAAACAAAGTGGGTTAGGGCATGGGTTGTCATCGCTTAGGCCCAAACAGTGTCTGACTCTGACAGTTTCAGCGTATGAGGAGGAGACCCGGAGAACTGCACGGGCCGACGCATATCACTGAACTTTGCTACAGTCGGTAGACCCAAGGGCCCTAATTAGAGGATCAGAGTCCGAAACTCAATTGGTCACGGGACAGGGGTCCATGGTAGGGCCTATGCATATGAATATACATATGTACATAAGAAGAAACGGGTCACCATGAAGAAGTAACCCAAACGAAGGAGGGCCCTGGTGCATTCAGAGAGTGGTACTTCCCATAGGGGATAAAATCTTATTATGCCTATTTTGAGATCCTAAACCAGCTCGGTCCTGCGAGGGTTGGGTATGGTTTATGGATCCCCTGCTGAGGCCCAAAGTGTGTTGGCACTGACCGCTTCAGCGCTTATGGAAGGAGACCGGGAGCTTGGCCCCGACCGACGCATTATGTCATAATATGCCCCAACCAGTAGACCTATAGACCCTGTGAAGTGGATCGGGGTTGGGTTCTCAAACAATGAGATCACGGGACTTATGGTGAGGCCACTATGGGGATTATTTGAGAAGGAGAGAAAAAAGTTATTTTTTTAAAAAGAATTATTAATAAATAAAATTAATTAATTAATAAATAAATAAAAAATAGGATTCATAAACCAAGTGTGAACATGAATCATAACCACCTCCTCCAAAGAAAAGCGGTGGGGCCGTGTGTAAGCACAAGGGCTGTGTCCAAGTCTGGGTTGATAAGATATATGAACTTTTAACCCCAATTCATAGACCTTGAATTTTATTTTTAAAGCCTTAATGCATAAACCTTGAATATTGCATCTTAAAACCTCGAATTATAACCGTAATTCGTTTTTTGTAACCTTAATACGTGCACCTTGAGTGTTGTTTCTTAAAGCCTCGTATTATAATCCTAATTTGTATTGATAAAAACCATTGCCGATTATAGAATAACTTAATGAATTAGTTAAATGTAATTAACAGTAATCCTGTGGGTTTCAGACTCCCCAATAGGTACAATTCATCAGTAGTGGATCTCAGGGTCTCAGAGTGTTTCGGCCGTCACTAGACACTCTCACCTGAGGGGCCCCCTCGGGTAGCACTAATTCCCGGGGTTATGTAACCTAGTCAGCAGTCTGAAAGGATCACTATAGCTATATTGGACGTCATGGTTCTAAAGAGCATTAGGTGGAGTATTAGGTGGAGCGATAATAGATGATTAGTATGTTAACACCAGCATAACGGATACCCAAACAACGGAAAACCTTCATTATATATACATAGTACATACCCATAGACTCACGTGCAATCATAACTCCTCATCGGGGCCCCAAACCAGGGCAAAAAATGCATGGACCTCATCCTGATTAATTAAATTAAGTTAGATCTAGGTTCAAGAGTCACAACTCTAGCTCCCTACGCAGCTGCAAAGCCCGAGTGACGTCACGTCTGGTGGTTAGGGTTAGGGTTAGGGTTAGGGTTAGGGTTAGGGTTAGGGTTAGGGTTAGGGTATGGGTTTTGGGTCTCCATGCTTAGACCCAAACAGGATCAAACAAAGTGGGTTAGGGCATGGGTTGCCATGCTTAGGCCCAAACAGTGTCTGACTCTGACAGTTTCAGCGTATAGGAGGAGACCCGGAGAACGGCACGGTCCAACGTATGTCACTGAATTTTGCTCCAGTCGGTAGACCCAAGGGCCCTAATTAGAGGATCAAGTCCGAAACTCAATTGGTCACGGGACAGGGTCTATGGTAAGGGCCCCTATGCATATGAATATACCTATATAAGAGGAGAAGTGTAACTATGAAGAAGTAACTCAAACGAAGGAAGGCCCTGGTGCAGTCAGAAATTGGTACTTCCATTGGGGGATAAATCTTATTATGCCTATTTTGAGATCCTAAACCGCTCGGTCCTGCGAGGGTTAGGGTATGGTTTGTGGATCCCCCTGCTGAGGCCCAAAGTGTGTTGGCACTGACCGCTTCAGCTTATGGAAGGAGACCCGGAGAACGGCCCCGACCGACGTATGTCACTTAATATGCCCCAACCAGTAGACCTATAGACCCTGTGAAGTGGATCGGGGTTGGGTTCTCAAACAGTAGGATCACGGGACTTATGGTGAGGGCCACTATAGGATTATTTGAGAAGGAGAGAAAAAAAGTTATTATTTTTTTAAAAAAATTATTAATAAATAAAATTAATTAATTAATAAATAAATAAAAAAATAGGATTCATAAACCAAGTGTGAACATGAATCATAACCACCTCCTCCAAAGAAAAGCGGTGGGGCCGTGTGTAAGCTCAAAGGCGGTGTCCAAGTCTGGGTTATTAAGATATATTAACTTTTAACCCCAATTCATAGACCTTGAATTTTCTTTTTAAAGCCTTAATGCATAAACCTTGAATATTGCATCTTAAAACCTCGAATTATAACCTTAATTCGTTTTTATAACCTTAATACATGAACCTTGAATGTTGTTTCTTAAAACCTCGTATTATAATCCTAATTTGTATTGATAAAAACCATTGCCGATTATAGAATAACTTAATGAATTAGTTAAATGTAATTAACAGTAATCCTGTGGGTTTCAGACTCCCCAATAGGTACAATTCATCAGTAGTGGATCTCAGGGTCACAGAGTGTTTCGGCCATCACTAGACACTCTCACCTAAGGGGCCCCCTCGGGTAGTACTAATTCCCGGGGTTATGTAACCCAGTAAGCAGTCTGAAAGGATCACTTTAGCTATATTGGACGTCATGGTTCTAAAGAGCATTAGGTGGAGTATTAGGTGGAGCAATAATAGATGATTAGTATGTTAACATCAGCATAATGGATGCCCAAAAACGAAAAACCTCCATTATATACACAAAGTATATACCCATAGTCACATGTGCAATCATAAACTCTCACCGGGGCCCCAAACCAGGGCAAAAACCGCATGGACCTCATCATGATTAATTAAATTAAGCCAGATCTAGGTTCAAGAGTCACAACTCTAGCTCCCTACGCAGCTGCAAAGCCCGAGTGACGTCACGTCTGGTGGCGCCGCGAGGAAAAGTTGTGCGAGGATCCTTATTAGATGGCTTTATGCCCAAAAAAGAAGATGCTAGACCCACGGCAACACAGTGTAAATCTCCTTCATTGAAGACCTCAGCCAGTTTATCAAAACCAGCCAAAAGGAAACCCGAAGCCCGGAGAACCGTCCTTATAAACCTATAGCACACATCCAAGTTATATATGCATCCCCACTGCCCCCCCGGAGACCCCAACCAGAGCGAAAAATACATTGTCCCCTCCTTGATTAATCAATATATTTATTTAAGTCAGATCTAGGTTAAAAGATTCATTTATTTCCAGCTACCTGCGTAGTTGTGAAAGACGAGTGACGTCACGTCTAGAAGCTCCGCGCGTAGAAATTGTGCGCGGGTCCTCGTACGTCGGTCTTATGAACCAAATAAATAATACTAACCACCTGGTTACCCAGTTTAAGTCCACCACATTAAAGCCCCCCGCCAGCGGGACCCATAGGGTCCTTAAAATAACGAATTTCGTTGTTAAAAGTGTACATTAAAAGTCCGCGGCTGTAGGCGCCGCGAGTAAAACAATTACAATGTGTGAGGGTCTCTATTAGACGGTTTTATAACCAAAACCAATAATGTTAGCCACCTAATAATATAGTTTAAGTCTCCCCTATTGAACCCACCCGTTTGTGGAGCTAATCCGATCCCTAGAAGAAAGGTTTCCGTGATAAAAGTGTTCTTTAAAAGTCCGCGGGCGCGGGCCCATCTAACCCGGACTCGCCCGCTGAACAGTGCACCTCGCGTCCCCTACGGGTCTCAAGAGTCGCCATAAAAATTATTTTTTGGGCACAAAACATACCAAGAGGTAAACAGTCACCCTGCTGTTTTGATTCTAAAGTTCTCTTACCCGTGTATGGAACCGAAGGTCCCGCTCGTGCCGTGCCGTCGCTTGCGCTGTAGGTGCGTCACAGAGAAATCTCGCTGAGTGCGCGAGAGAAAGAGTCAAAGATCAGCCCATTTTCATCCCGGGCCACAACACTTCCTATAAATCGTTATAATAGTGTTCTTATCAAGGCTTCCTACCCGTTCAGTTCCAATGATCTCGTGCGTATCTCAACTCGTCCGGTGCACAGGTTCAAAAGAGGAAAGGAGAGAGCGGGGAAAAAAGGAGAAACGCGCGCTAAAGTGGGCTCGTCTAAAGCGGGGGTATTTATTTCCGGTTCCGGTCGTCCCAGGTGGGTTCAACACCCCAGACCCAAACCTTTAAATGGGGGGCATCATTAATATCCCATAAAGTAAAGAGTTTTAACCGTAACGGGAGGTATCATTCATATATAACAAAATTCTTTTAAGAGATGGAATCGGCTAAAGAAATTATATTACGGTATTAATGATCACAGGGCTACTTGACAAGGTCTCCTCGTGCATTACCTGTGGCGCTCGTCACGTGACCGGGGTCCCGATGTTAATGGCATTCATAATCAAAGGCCAATGGCGCGATGATATTGATGAGGATAACCAGCAAGGATCAAAATCAACAGAGGACCCCTCCGGCCTCCGCCGTCTTATGTTTATATTATCATAGTGAATATAAGTTAGCTACACTCCCCCACGCCGTGTTGCAAGGACCAATAAACGAATAAATAAACCCCCTCAAAACGGGATTAACCGATTGAGTGCCCTAAGATAAAAGACTGATCACACTCAAAATCCTCATGACAGTAACCATCACCGCCCTAGTGAAAGTGATAATCATAATAACAACAATAATAATGATAATAATAATAATAATAACAACAACAACAAAAACAAAAACAACAATAATAATAATAATAATCATAATAATAATAATAATAATAGTACCAATAAGAAGAATGAGTATCATAATAAACCAAAAAACTATTAATAATAATAATTATTATTATTATTACAATAATAATAATGATAATAATAATCATCATCCTAATGTAAATAATAATAATAATGACAATAATAAGAACAACAATAACAACAATCCGGAAAGATAACGAGGTGCAAGTAGTCCTAAGAACCTTCCGCATAGTCCTGATAAAAATAAACAAAGTGTTTTATGTACCACAAGGCAAACTTTTTTTATTAAACCCGGTGTTGGGGAACACAGAAAAGGGTTCATCCCTTCAATCAGCACAAGTTGAACGAAACAGTAGTGACAGTGATCACGATTCCAGTGACCACATCGATCATCCTACTGTTAGCTAATCCTAAACAAGTTTCAGTAATATTACGAGGATATAACGCAGCCCTGCCGCAGGATAACAATGTGATTATGCCATCACCCAATATGTAACATAGTATAATATAGTAATATAACCATAACCAACAACCGTCCAATCTAATCCCCCACCTTGCACTAATTAAGGGTAATAAAATCCCATAATAAAATCGTCAACCTTATAATCCTCTCGATAACCGTCATAATGACAGTGACCCTTATGAAAGATTAAGGGTTAAGGAGATTGGTCTAAATGAGACCAATGTCCGAAACCTTCTCCACCCTAATGATGAGAAATAAGAACAAGACTCTGAATCAAGAGTAATAATAACGACCACAATATAAGCACAACCTAATCATAAAACTAATAATAATAATAATAATAATAACCGTAATAATGAACCCAATCAAAATCACAGGGATAATAAGGAAGGATTTTTTATAACCATAGTCATGATAATAATAATAATAATGATACTAATAATAATAATAATAATAAAAATAAAAGTAATAATAATAAAAATAATAACCATACTACTAAAACAATAATAACCCCAATAGTACTAACGATAACGATAATGGAACACATAATAATAATAATAATAATAATCATAACAATAATAATAATAATAATGATAGCAACCCCAACCCTAACAATAACAACGATAATGATAACAAAAGGAGTAAGAATAATCATCGACGTCCTGACGGCCGTACCAAGAGTCGTAGCCATAGCCCCATTGACGGCAATGTCCAAGTAATGGCCGCCAACACCGCAATTCTGACAATGATACTTCCAGTGACTGTCATGAAAGCGGTTATACAGAGGTAATCTCCATCCAAACAGAAAACCCCTCACCCAAACCGGCCGAAATACACATCCACTAACAGTGGTTAGAGAACGGCGCTCCTGAGGCGAGCCGAAGAAACCGGCAATTGAAGGTAAGGAGCCAGTCGAGGTCTAAGGTAAGTATTATTACATGACGTGGTTATAGTGTTCCCTCCCAGGCCCAAACGGTGTGAGGCGTTTTGACCTGGATCAGGAGAGGCTTTGTGAATCCTCAGTAGTTCAGACTGTGATACGACCGTCCGTGAGTTTTCCTTGGAGAGAGACCAGCAAGTGGATGGGTAGAGGACCCGGTCCGTTCAATGATAACCGGCGTCCCGTTCAAGGAAGATTAAAGTTCCCACCTCGTCCCTGGTCCAGTCGTTTCCAATACTCCACCGCGGGAGTTAAAAAGCGGCATATCGCCTCCACAGAGCCAGGATGTTCACAGCCGTGTCGGGGGTCCAATGGATACCATCCGTAGTCTTCAAACGGTCCGCGTTTCGCAACGGTGGGATTCTGTGGGGGAACGCCTCAATGACCTCATTAATTCTCGTGGCACAGTGCCACTCTCCGGGTGCTAAATCGGATGAGACATTCAGCATAGCCATCCGAATCACGGCCTGCGGAAAGGTGGCGAGGGCTGCATTATACAGTTCTCGGATTTCACCTGCCAATCTGGTGAAGTCCCCGGTTGTGCGGTCATTCAGACCAAAGTGCAGGACCACCAGTCTTACTCGCGGAGAGACGGGTGTACTGTTCTTGAGGAGGTGCAGGGCGTGGAAGACCTTCGCTCCCGGGAAACAGTCAACTTGAACCCCCGGGTCCAAGACCAATGGGAGGCGGCTCATGTTGGATGCCCCCACAATAAGAACTGGTCTAGTTGGTGATAGGGACCAGTTCAGTGTCTTGTCACCCCAATGGTCGTGCCTGCGAAAGAGGCTCGTCGTCGCCGGAAGCAGGTGCGTCGGGGGAAGTCGGTCAGACGGGCTAGTGGACCCCACCCTTCCGGGTCGTACCACTATTTGTACCCCTGAGTCGGCGGGGAGGGGGTCGTGAGCGGGTGTTGTCGTTCTAAAGTCAGGTCGGTTGGGAAAAGACCCTGAAGGGGTCATCCCTGAGGTGGTTGTTTCCGAGTAAGGTCTCTTGCGTGGTGTGGGAGGGGTTTGTGGCACGCATCGTCCGGTCAGGGTCATCGGGATCGGTTTAGGTGAATTAAACCTGTCCGCATCGGATTGGGTCCTCCTGACGGGGCAGAGGCCACAGCCCCCCAGGAAGCATCCGGTGGGTGCAATGAGCCCCGGTCTCGTTACCCTAATCTCTTCCCCTAAGAGTTCCCTAATAAAACTGTCATCGGGATCGGGGTCAGCTATGACCACCCGTCCCCTGGGGGTTGGTCGGTAGTTGGTAGGAGGTGGGCCCCCTAGAGTAGGCGTCGTAGTACGGGGTCCACAAACATATAGGGCTCGTGTGGCGTCTATCTCTAAGAGGGGGGTCAGAAATGCCGTCCCCGTCGCCGGACTAAGTGGCATGGTCGTGCTAGGTGACATTGTTGTCACGTCAAGGAGTGGCTTGTCCGTCCGATAACCCCACCAGTCGATCCCGGTGTCCGTGTCCTGACTAGAGGGGCAGGGGGTCGCTGTACCCACCGAGGGTGGGGAGCCGATCGTACTCGGGGACCAATTGGTCCCGCCCAATGTCGTTGTCCCAGACGTACTCGGTCCTAAGGGGCCGAGTCGTGGAGAAGGTCCTAGGTCCGGGGGAGAGTCTTGGTCATCGGTGTCCTGGTTCCGGTCCATTGGCGTCGTCGTCCTTGGGCGAGTCGTCGAGTCCTGTCGAGTCGGGGTCCTCGTCTGGTCGCTCGGACCCAGTCGGTTGTGAGATTGGGTACTAGTGCCCGGCGTCGGCGTCCTAGGGCTAACGTCGGTTGCAATAGACGCTTGACCGGACTTCCCGCGGTTCCTTGGTCGGGGGCGTATGGGTGGAGCGGCCATAATGGCCTTCATAGGGGAATTCACCGAGACATAAACAAGTCTGAGACCCACTCCCATGAGGTCATTCATTACTGAGCGAATCACCTCTTCCCCAATATGGAGTCTGCCCCGTGCCCAGCGCAACGCTACCAGCCAAGCTCTTTGATGATTTATTCTAACCGGTTTTAGCAGGTTGGTTTTCACCGTCGAGATCATCCCCTCGTAGTGCTGCTCCAAGATCTGGAGATTTGCCTGTAGCCAATTGGAGGCATTGCCTCTCAGAAGTGTTGCGGTGGCAGCGGTTGGAAGGGCGGGTGTGGCCAGTTGGGAAAGGAAGTTGGTCATACCCCGGAGTGGGGGGGGAAACGTGATTGGATCTAAGACCCTTTCTCATCTGCCGGAGGTGGTGGTGACCCCTCAACAGGTTGAACAGCCATCTCGTCCAGGTCTGGAACTCCGTCTTAGGGGGTTCCATTACACCAGTCCGCGTCGGGTTGGGTAGTCCACCGCTCCCGTCACTGACCCTGCAAGGGGTATACAGCTGAGATAAATCTTACACAAGAGGTACCGGGCCTTTGGAGGGTTGGTACAGAGTGGTTAGTAGAGAGGGGAAGTAAACGGGGTCAGTGGTTAGGATTAGGGAAGGAAGAGGCGATGAGGATCGCTGCAGTCAGAGGGGGAAGGCTTTTTAGGGTTAGGGTCAGGGTTGGGTTTAGAGTGAAGGTTAGGGTCAGGGCCCGAGGGTTATGATTAGGGTCAGGGTTAGGACGAGGTGTAGAGGCAGAGATAGAGGTGGTTAGGGTTAGGGTTAGAGTCAGGGTTGGGGTTAGGATTAGGGCCAAGGTTAGAGTTAGGGTTAGGGTCAGAGTATAGGGGTTGGGTTTAGGATCGGGTGTAACTGGCAGAGGTAGAAGTGGTTAGGGTTAGGGTCAGGGTTGGGGTTGGGATTAGGGTCAGGGTATAGTGGTTGGGGTTAGGATAGGGTGTAAATTGCAGAGGCAGAGGTCGAAAAGATCACGGTCAGCGTCACGATTGTGTACGGTTAAAGGTCCAACGCGGCGTGGGGAAAGAGGGAGGTCCTAAAACAGAACTGTAGGGGGGGGTGTGGTTACACCGCGCTCCCCTACTCACCTGGAGAGGTGAGTCTGTCAACCTGCCCCACCCTCCATTGGAGTACTGGAAGGTGGGGAGGTCCATACTAAACCTTGGTATTGGTCCCGGCATAAAAGAGGTCCCTACTAACGTTAGTAATGTCCAGAGCGTCCGGGTGTCTGGTCCTGCGTGTTTGGTGTTGTAAACTATCCGGAGGGTGAAGGGAAAAAACCTTTGTGATCTAGTTGAGGTCCCGTCTTGTTGGCAACTTAGCGTGCACTAAAATGTCCTTCAAGTTCGGGTTTCTTTTATAAGCCGAGACTATTCTCCTGGTCCTCTTCGCTCGCGTATCATCCAGGGTCGTTTGGTGATTCCGTTTGATTAATCTGTTGGCCCTTATTGCAAAAGAAGAGTAGGTGGTGATCAGAGGGATCATGCTTGTTTCGTCCCGGGTCCCAACAGGGGTTCTCCTCGTCCTCGGTCTACTCTGTGTCCTTCTCTGTATGTTCCTGAGTGTCGTCCTGTTATATCCCCGTTGTTTCAGGGCGTTAAAGAGGGTGAGGACCGCCTTCTCATAGTCCGTTTTCTGTGAACAGATCCTCCCGAATCGGATTAGTTGGGATTTTATAATCCCTTGGAATGTGTGTGTAGGGTGGAAACTTGTGCGATGCAGTAGTGCATGCGTGTCTGTCGGTTTAAAGTAAACTCTGGTGTCCAGGGTTCCCGTTTTGCTAAAGTCGGGTCCTTTGTAAGTAGAGACATCCAGAAAATCAATAACCTCGAGGTTGGTAACCGCCTTAATTTTAATTGACGGATGATGACCGTTGAGTGTGTTCAAAAATGTCTGGAATTCTGGTTCTGAGTAGGGCCAAGTCCCCCATATATCATCCAAGTAGCGGAAGTAATGTGGTGGGCGTTTGGGGCATAAAGGAAGGATCGTTTCTTCCCAAGAGGCCATGTAGATGTCCGCGTATGCTGGGGCGAATTTTTTGCCCATTGCCGTGCCTTTGATCTGGAGATAATGCTTCCCGTCGAATTCGAAATCATTCTTTGTAAGGCTAAGCTCCAGTAATCTAAGGATGTACCTGTCCGGTCGTGATTCATCCGGGAATTTGATTAGAATGTCCCGGACCGCCGCCATGCCCATTCCCGTGTCAATGTTGGTATAGAGACTCTCCACATCCAGAGAGAAGAGCATGCAAGGGTCCTTTAAGGAAATGGTCCTTACCTTCTGCAGGAAGTCATAAGTATCCTTTATGTAGCTATCGTGTTGGTGTGACAGTGGGTTCAGGTAATAGTCTAGGAATTCGGCTATCTGATAGCTCTCACTCCCACAGTCCGAGACTATAGGGCGTCCTGCGGGTGTCACGAATGGGTCTGGCCAAGTTTCAGGAGCCTTGTGGATCTTAGGTAGGAGGTAGAGCTGTCTCATGCGCGGTTTAGGCGTGGTGAGATAAACACGTTGTTTCGGTGTGATCACCTTCTCACTAACCATTGTGTTCAGGATTTGGGTTAGGGTTAGGGTTAGGGTTAGGGTTAGGGTTAGGGTTAGGGTTAGGGTTAGGGTTAGGGTTAGGGTTAGGGTTAGGGTATGGGTTTTGGGTCTCCATGCTTAGACCCAAACAGGATCAAACAAAGTGGGTTAGGGCATGGGTTGCCATGCTTAGGCCCAAACAGTGTCTGACTCTGACAGTTTCAGCGTATAGGAGGAGACCCGGAGAACGGCACGGTCCAACGTATGTCACTGAATTTTGCTCCAGTCGGTAGACCCAAGGGCCCTAATTAGAGGATCAAGTCCGAAACTCAATTGGTCACGGGACAGGGTCTATGGTAAGGGCCCCTATGCATATGAATATACCTATATAAGAGGAGAAGTGTAACTATGAAGAAGTAACTCAAACGAAGGAAGGCCCTGGTGCAGTCAGAAATTGGTACTTCCATTGGGGGATAAATCTTATTATGCCTATTTTGAGATCCTAAACCGCTCGGTCCTGCGAGGGTTAGGGTATGGTTTGTGGATCCCCCTGCTGAGGCCCAAAGTGTGTTGGCACTGACCGCTTCAGCTTATGGAAGGAGGGTTAGGGTATGGGTTTTGGGTCTCCATGCTTAGACCCAAACAGGATCAAACAAAGTGGGTTAGGGCATGGGTTGTCATGCTTAGGCCCAAACAGTGTCTGACTCTGACAGTTTCAGCGTATAGGAGGAGGCCCGGTGAACGGCACGGGCCGGCGCATATCACTGAACTTTGCTCTAGTCGGTAGACCCAAGGGCCCAAGTAAGAGGATCCACAGCTAAGTACTCAATGGGTTAAGGGACAGGGTCTATGGTACGGGCCCCTATGTATATGTATAGAAGAAGAAAAGGGTCACCATGAAGAAGTAACCAAAACGAAGGAAGGCCCTGGTGCAGTCAGAAATTGGTACTTCCATTGGGGGATAAATCTTATTATGCCTATTTTGAGATCCTAAACCGCTCGGTCCTGCGAGGGTTAGGGTATGGTTTGTGGATCCCCATGCTTAGGCCCAAAGTGTGTTGGCACTGACAGCTTCAGCTTATGGAAGGAGACCCGGAGAACGGCACTGACCGACGCATGTCACTTGATATGCCCCAACCGGTAGACCTATAGACCCTGTGAAGTGGATCGGGGTTGGGTTCTCGAATCAGTAGGATCACGGGACTTATGGTGAGGGCCACTATAGGACTATTTGAGGAGGAGAAAAAAAATTTTTTTTAAAAATTAATTAATAAAACAAAAAAAATTAATTAATTAATAAAATTCATAAACCAAGTGTGAACATGAATCATAACCACCTCCTCCAAGGAAAAGCGGTGGGGCCGTGTGTAAGCACAAAGGCGGTGTCCAAGTCTGGGTTATTAAGATATATTAACCCTAACCCCCATTCATAGACCTAGAATTTTCTTTTTATAACCCTAATGCATAAACCTTGAATATTGCATCTTAAAACCTCGAATTATAACCGTAATTCGTTTTTTGTAACCTTAATACGTGCACCTTGAGTGTTGTTTCTTAAAGCCTCGTATTATAATCCTAATTTGTATTGATAAAAATCATTGTCGATTATAGAATAACTTAATGAATTAGTTAAATGTAATTAACAGTAATCCTGTGGGTTTCAGACTCCCCAATAGGTACAATTCATCAGTAGTGGATCTCAGGGTCTCAGAGTGTTTCGGCCGTCACTAGACACTCTCACCTAAGGGGCCCCCTCGGGTAGTACTAATTCCCGGGGTTATGTAACCCAGTAAGCAGTCTGAAAGGATCACTTTAGCTATATTGGACGTCATGGTTCTAAAGAGCATTAGGTGGAGTATTAGGTGGAGCAATAATAGATGATTAGTATGTTAACATCAGCATAATGGATGCCCAAAAACGAAAAACCTCCATTATATACACAAAGTATATACCCATAGTCACATGTGCAATCATAAATTCTCACCGGGGCCCCAAACCAGGGCAAAAATTGCATGGACCTCATCATGATTAATTAAATTAAGTTAGATCTAGGTTCAAGAGTCATAATTCTAGCTCCCTACGCAGCTGCAAAGGCCGGTGACGTCACGTCTGGTGGCGCCCGAGGAAAAGTTGTCTTGAGGATCCTTATTAGATGGCTTTATGCCCAAAAAAGAAAATGCTAGACCCACGGCAACACAGTGTAAATCTCCTTCATTGAAGACCTCAGCCAGTGTATCAAAACCAGCCAAAAGGAAACCCGAAGCCCGGAAGACCGTCATTATAAACCTATAGCACACATCCAAGTTATATATGTATCCCCACAGACCCCTCGGAGCTCCCAAACAGGGCGAAAAATGCATTGTCCTTTTCTTGATTAAGTAATTTATTTATTTAAGTCAGATCTAGGTTAAAAGATTCATTTATTTCCAGCTACCTGCGTAGTTGTGGAAGACGAGTGACGTCACGTTCTAGAAGCGCCGCGCGTAGAAATTGTGCGCGGGTCCTCGTTGGTCGGTCTTATGATCCAAACAAATAATACCGACCACCTGGTTACCCAGTGTAAGTCTACCACATTAAAGCCTACCGTTAGTGGGAACCCTAGGGTCCTTAAAATAACGATATTCGTTGTCAAAAGTTTTCTTTAAAAGTCCGCGGCTGTAGGCGCCGTGAGTAAAACAATTACACTGTGTGAGGGTCTCTGTTAGACGGTCTTATAACCAAAACCAATAATGTTAACCACCTAATAATATAGTTTAAGTCTCCCCTATTGAAACCACCCGTTTGTGGAGCCAATCCGGTCCCTAGAATAGAGGTTTTCGTGATAAAAGTGTTCTTTAAAAGTCCGCGGACGCGGGCCCATCTAACCCGGGCCCGCCCGCTGAACAGTGCACCTCGCGTCCCCTACGGGTCTCAAGAGTCGCTATAAGGGTTAGGGTATGGGTTTTGGGTCTCCATGCTTAGACCCAAACAGGATCAAACAAAGTGGGTTAGGGCATGGGTTGTCATGCTTAGGCCCAAACAGTGTCTGACTCTGACAGTTTCAGCGTATAGGAGGAGACCCGGAGAACGGCACGGTCCAACGTATGTCACTGAATTTTGCTCCAGTCGGTAGACCCAAGGGCCCTAATTAGAGGATCAAGTCCGAAACTCAATTGGTCACGGGACAGGGTCTATGGTAAGGGCCCCTATGCATATGAATATACCTATATAAGAGGAAAAGGGTCACTATGAAGAAGTAACTCAAACGAAGGAAGGCCCTGGTGCAGTCAGAAATTGGTACTTCCATTGGGGGATAAATCTTATTATGGGTTAGGGTATGGGTTTTGGGCCTCCATGCTTAGACCCAAACAGGATCAAACAAAGTGGGTTAGGGCATGGGTTGCCATGCTTAGGCCCAAACAGTGTCTGACTCTGACAGTTTCAGCGTATAGGAGGAGGCCCGGAGAACGGCACGGTCCAACGTATGTCACTGAATTTTGCTCCAGTCGGTAGACCCAAGGGCCCTAATTAGAGGATCCACAGCTAAGTACTCAATGGGTTAAGGGACAGGGTCTATGGTACGGGCCCCTATGTATATGTATAGAAGAAGAAAAGGGTCACCATGAAGAAGTAACCAAAACGAAGGAAGGCCCTGGTGCAGTCAGAAATTGGTACTTCCATTGGGGGATAAATCTTATTATGCCTATTTTGAGATCCTAAACCGCTCGGTCCTGCGAGGGTTAGGGTATGGTTTGTGGATCCCCCTGCTGAGGCCCAAAGTGTGTTGGCACTGACCGCTTCAGCTTATGGAAGGAGACCCGGAGAACGGCCCCGACCGACGTATGTCACTTAATATGCCCCAACCAGTAGACCTATAGACCCTGTGAAGTGGATCGGGGTTGGGTTCTCAAACAGTAGGATCACGGGACTTATGGTGAGGGCCACTATAGGATTATTTGAGAAGGAGAGAAAAAAAGTTATTATTTTTTTATTTTTTTAAAGGGTTAGGGTTAGGGTTAGGGTTAGGGTATGGGTTTTGGGCCTCCATGCTTAGACCCAAACAGGATCAAACAAAGTGGGTTAGGGCATGGGTTGCCATGCTTAGGCCCAAACAGTGTCTGACTCTGACAGTTTCAGCGTATAGGAGGAGGGTTAGGGTTAGGGTTAGGGTTAGGGTATGGGTTTTGGGCCTCCATGCTTAGACCCAAACAGGATCAAACAAAGTGGGTTAGGGCATGGGTTGCCATGCTTAGGCCCAAACAGTGTCTGACTCTGACAGTTTCAGCGTATAGGAGGAGGCCCGGTGAACGGCACGGGCCGGCGCATATCACTGAACTTTGCTCTAGTCGGTAGACCCAAGGGCCCAAGTAAGAGGATCCACAGCTAAGTACTCAATGGGTTAAGGGACAGGGTCTATGGTAAGGGCCCCTATGCATATGAATATACCTATATAAGAGGAGAAGTGTAACTATGAAGAAGTAACTCAAACGAAGGAAGGCCCTGGTGCAGTCAGAAATTGGTACTTCCATTGGGGGATAAATCTTATTATGCCTAGGGTTAGGGTTAGGGTTAGGGTTTGGGTTTTGGGTCTCCATGCTTAGACCCAAACAGGATCAAACAAAGTGGGTTAGGGCATGGGCTGCCATGCTTAGGCCCAAACAGTGTCTGACTCTGACAGTTTCAGCGTATAGGAGGAGACCCGGAGAACTGCACGGGCCGACGCATATCACTGAACTTTGCTACAGTCGGTAGACCCAAGGGCCCTAATTAGAGGATCAATAGTTAAATACTCAATTGGTCACGGGACAGGGTCTATGGTACGGGCCCCTATGTATATGTATAGAAGAAGAAAAGGGTCACCATGAAGAAGTAACCAAAACGAAGGAAGGCCCTGGTGCAGTCAGAAGGCGGTACTTCCATTAGGGGATAAATCTTATTGTGCCTATTTTGAGATCCTAAACCGCTCGGTCCTGCGAGGGTTAGGGTATGGTTTGTGGATCCCCCTGCTGAGGCCCAAAGTGTGTTGGCACTGACCGCTTCAGCTTATGGAAGGAGACCAGGGTTAGGGTTAGGGTTAGGGTTAGGGTTAGGGTTAGGGTTAGGGTTAGGGTTAGGGTTAGGGTTAGGGTTAGGGTTAGGGTTAGGGTTAGGGTTAGGGTTAGGGTTAGGGTTAGGGTTAGGGTTAGGGTTAGGGTTAGGGTTAGGGTTAGGGTTAGGTTAGGGTTAGGGTTAGGTTGGGGAGTTGGGGGTTCAGTTTGGGGTTGAGGTTAGGGTTGGGTTAGGGTTGGGGTTGAGTTCGAGGGTGGTCCCCTGTGTTTCCAGCAGGGACCCCATGTACGGTCCTCTCACTCAATCCTATCTCTCATTCAGGCCCCCAGGATCTTTAGCCTCCAGCCTCTTAATCCACTGTCTCTCAGCGAATTTTCTCATGGCAGTGGACCAATAGGGGTTGCACTCAATCACCGACGCCTGCAGCGCATCCCACCCATGGACCATGAAGTGCTGCACTAGTATGGTGTCGGTGTTTTTCCCTTTTAGGATATTGTGCTTGTGCTGGGAGAATCGAGTGGCAATGGTGTTACCCGTTTCCCCAACATAGAGCAGAGGGCAAACACTGCAATAAATGAGATAGACGCAATTCTTAGTCCTAATATCCCCTTTAGCTAGTGTTTGAAATATCTCCTGTGTTTTATTGTTTCGAAACCAGTGTTTGTGTTTAAAATACTGGCCCATTCTAAATGTTTTATGTGTGAGTGGTGTAATTTTAGCCTTAATTAAAATATCTCTGAGGTTTCTGTTCCTTCTGTATGCTGGAATAATGGTGTGGTTTTGCAATGTATTTGTCCCCTCCATGTGTGTTTTAAAATTGCGTCTCACCTCATTAACCAGGTGCCTTGTAGACGGTGAAACGTGGTAATCAGAGGCAGACTAGAAGTAACCAGAATCGGCTTCACACTAAGAAATGACTTCCTACATTTCCTTAAGAAGGTTCTACTGTACCCCCTGGTGGACAATGCTGTAAACAACAGTCTGACAGCCGTGAGAAAATCATCCTTTCTTGTGCATATTCTATGAAACCTCAACAGTTGTGACTTGATAAGTCCAGCATACGTGTGTTTTGGGTGGAAGCTTGTTTTAAACAGCAGAGCATGTGTATCAGTAGGTTTAAAGAACACCTTGATGTCCAACTTATGTGTCTGTGGGAAAGAATCTCCCTTAAACGTAGTGGTATCCAGAAAGTCAACTGCAGTTAGGCTGTCCACCGACTTTATTTTGATGGATAAAGTGTGGTTATGGAGGGTGGCCAGGAAGACGATGAAGTCCTCCCTGGAATGCGTCCAGACCCCCCATATGTCATCCAGAAATCTATAATAGTGTAGGGGCCTCTTGGTGCATGCTTTAAGAGCAGAAGTCTCCCATTCTGCCATAAAGATGTTAGCATATGCAGGAGCAAACTTTTTACCCATGGCTGTTCCTTTGGTCTGGAGGAACCACTCCTCGTTAAATTGAAAGTCATTTCTTGTGAGGTTGACCTCCAACAGTTGCAACAGCTCTTTCTGCGGCCTCCGTTTGTCTGGGTTCCTCTGAAATATATTTTTCACCGCCTGCATCCCCTCTCCCAGATCGATATTAGTATATAGACTGTCAATATCGATCGTGAAGAGGATGGACTCCACCGGGATGCTGAGTCCTTTAATCAGGTCCACAAAATGATATGTGTCCTTTATGTAACTGGCGTGGATCGTGGATAACGGATTGAGGAAAAAATCTATGTATTCGGCTGTGTGATACGTCTCACTGCTACAATCAGAGACTATGGGCCTTCCTGGAGGGATTTCATATGGTTTACTCCATTTTGCTGGTTCCTTATGGATTTTGGGTAACATGTAAAAGAGTCTAGCTCTGGGGACCGAATTGCCCCTTAAATATGCCTTCTGCTTAGCGTTAATAAATTTTTTGACGTATAGTGATTCTATAATCTTGTGTACTGAAGGCACTGTATCCAAATAGATGGGTTTACTTAACTTAGTGTAATATTTTTTATCATTCAATTGTCTATAGCCCTCCCACAGATACTGTTCTCGATCCATCACCACGATCGCACTGCCCTTGTCTGCTGGTTTAATAATAATTTCCTTATTATTCTTAAGTTGCTCTAACGCTACTTTTTCACTCGTGGTGATATTAGAGGGCACAATATGTGTTTTAAACTGGGTTTTGAAGGTGTGCATATCCGCCTTAATTAAATTTTGGATTTCCCCTGGCATGCTTGCCAACGGGGGAGCCCAAGCGGACTTATAAAGGAAAGGCAATTGTTCTTTTCAGGGCATGTTCATAATGTGTTGCTATTTTAAGCCGCCGGTGATATTGTTGCAGGTCGGGTGTGCCTGCTCTAGAATTTCCTGTTGGTGGAAACTGTAGGAATAAAGTTCAATCCTTAATAAGTATTGTGGTCTGGTCCGCTGTCAGTATGTACTTTTTAGTGAGGTTAATTATCATTTTAGACCCGCCTGTAGTGAGTTCGGGACTTCTAATTTAAATGACGGATCCAGTGTTCCATCAATTTTAGCTGCTGTCTCCCTAGACCAGTGCAGATCATCTGAATCTGTCTTAAACTCCGACTCATCAAGCATGGGCAAGCACTCTCTCAGTGATTTAATAAACTTGTTAATTTGGGCCAACCTCAGCTTCTCCTTCGTGGGAAGAGCCCGTGAAAAGTTCACCTGTGGGATGAAGATCTGTGCCTTGAGAATGCTTCTTTAGCTCTCACCAGCATGTTGAGTAGCTGTTCCGTCGTTGTCTGCATGGACCTGAGGGCCTTATCGTTGAGATCAAATGATAATATAACCTTTTTTACTACGTCCGTAGTCTGGGTCTCGGAGGATGGTCTCCGCCGTCTGGAATGTCGCCCCTGGAAACGCGTCCATCTGTAGATTCAGCATTCTGTGAGCCGGGGGCCTAGCGATGTTGGAGTCTCCATGATCAGCCACTCTTTGTTCCCACTCAGTTGCAGGTCCTCGGCTGGCCGGCGTCGTTGTGGTGTCTCCTGCGAGGGACCGGACCTGTGTTCGCTGGGCAGACTTGTGGCTACTACACAGTACCGTGTGCCGTGCTCTGGACCATTATTCTATGAAGGCCCCTTTCTTGGGGGCTAAGTTAAACTCATTGAGTGTTTTAGAGGGTCTCTCTCGGCGCCTTCAGTCTCAGGTCCCCACCCAATGTGGTCCTTTGCCCTGAGAGGCCTCCACAATGCTGCCGGAGTAGAGCTGT
>NC_079405.1:668997-711497 GCF_029220125.1 Pseudoliparis swirei
CTTTCGTGACGTTTACTTTAGTTTGAGGTCTGAGGGTTATACCAGGGAGCAAACCTCCTCTTCCTCACCCTCTTCTTCTTCAGAGGGGCTATCGAGTCCAGTGTCATTCTCAGAGAGCCTGTGGCACTGTCAACAAGATGATCAATCTGGAGTAAAGTTAGACCAGGAGTCCTCTGTTATATTGAGACCTGGACTAAAGTTAGACCAGGAGTCCTCTGTTATATTGAGACCTGGACTAAAGTTAGACCAGGAGTCCTCTGTTATATTGAGACCTGGACTAAAGTTAGACCAGGAGTCCTCTGTTATATGGAGACCTGGACTAAAGTTAGACCAGGAGTCCTCTGTTATATTGAGACGTGGTATTGAATCAAATGCAGAAGGAATCTCTTCTTTAAATGTAGCTCCATGTCAGTTGGACATCTGGTGTAGAACCTTTTGACAAACGGAGTACACTCCGGTTGTATAAACTAAAGTGATGAGGTTGTGGTCTGACAGAAGAGGATTCTGAAGACCTTCAGATGCTCAAGGTCAACGCCATAAGTAAGAACAAGATCAAGCGAGTGGCCAAAGCTGTGAGTGGGTTTCTGTACTATATATATATATAAGGGCTGTGAAACGATTACAATTTTTAATCGGGTTAATCACAGGTTTTTGTGGATTAATCATGATTAATCACATATTACCGATATTCTCGGTATATTTTGTGAGAACATAGAGATTTATGACAGAAGACAGATATATACATTTATACATTCTTCTATACAATGGTGCTGCAACTCAGCAGTTATTTAGCAGTTTTCTTCCATATGGAACATTAATACATCTTCATCCTAAACAGAATGTTTAACCCTCCTGTTACCTTTCGGGTCAATTTGACCCCATTCAATGTTTAATGTCGGTGTTCTTTGGGGTCAATTTGACCCCAGGCTGTTTTTCACTGTGTCAAACATATAAGAAATATCAACTTTTTTATTTATTTAAAGGGCTATTTAGGTAGTCAACAAACAAACATAAAGTACCTCACACTTAAACTTGGGAAGCAATATTAATTCTAATAATTTTCTGAGGTTTTAATTGCTGGGGTCAAATTGACCCCGAGGGTAAAATATGTTAGTAAATGTAAAGGTAACAGGAGGGTTAAACAGAGCATTTTCTCTTGTTTGTCAACCATTAACTCCACCATGATACAATCTAAAGGCCTCTAGTCTTCCTCTAGCAGCTGCTGAGGCAAACTGACTGTGTGGTTTTCTTCATGAACTGGGCCGTGATGAAAGGGACGGCGGGACACCGCTGCAAAGCTGAAACCTCACCGCCCGGACAGGTGGACAGATTGACAAGTGACTTTTGTTTTGCTCGGTCGATGCGCGCGCACGGAGCTCTGTGGCGAGACGGAGATCGATAAGTGTTAACGCAACGCGAAGAGACAGAAATGACATGCTGCTGTGGAGATACGATCAACAACAGACGTTTAGTTTAATAAAAGAACAAAGACGTGCTCTAGAGAACATGTCAGGGGCGGGCCAATCTCTTTAATGTCATGCGATCTACCGACACTACGCCGCGATCGACTGGCAGGTCGCGATCGACGTGTTGAGACCCTGATCTACAGGAAGTAAAAGTCGTCACAAGGTTTCCGGAGGTGAACCTGCGGAAGGATCATTACGATGAACAGACCGTCTGCATGAGAGCGGACAGAGTTCAGATTGAAGTGGTGGATTGGAAGCTCATTTTGCAAGTGACTTTTTTTTCGTCCCGACGACCAACACCAGACGGATTGGAAGCTCATTCTGCGCATGCGTTAAATGCGTTAAAAAAAAAAAACTAGTTAAACCTGTAATTGAATTAACTGAGTTAACGCGTTATTTTTCACAGCACTAATATATATATATACACACTCACACACACACACACTCTCACACACACTCTCACACACACTCACACACACACACACACACACACACACACTCTCACACTCACACACACACACTCAGATGACGTATATGAACATCTAATTCAGAACTAAGGTCTTATCTTCACTTGTTCCTGGATCACAGCAGACAACACGTCTACCCCGGCTGCTCTCTCCTCGGCCTTCTCCTTCAGCCACACCCAGACCCTCTGGTCGGGGTGGAGGTGCAGGTTTACTCATCTCACCCACATTGTGTTTCTCTCCCTGCTCGCTTCCACTCTTTATCCCACTGACTTTTGAGTTCCATGCTGTGACGGTGACTCATCCGGCTCAACTACACATTGTTGTTCTCTACCGTCCCCCTGGTTCTTTGGGAGATTTCTTGGAAGAGCTAGACGTCCTCCTGTCGAACTTCTCTGAACACGGCCCCCCGCTCATCCTTCTGGGTGACTTCAACATCCAGACAGAGAAGTCATGTGATCTCTTTCTCTTACTGTGTTCCTTTAACCTCTCACTCAGTCCCTCCCCTCCCACTCACAAAGCCGGCAACCACCTTGACTCCATGTCCACTAGAAACTGCTCTACCTCTAACTCACTGTGACTCCTCTCCATGTCTCTGACCACTTCTTCATCTCTTACTCTCTCTCGCTCTCTGGTACTGACAACCCACCCATATCTACAGACTCTGCACCTGGACGGCGCAACATTCGCACCCTCTGTCCCTCCTCCCTGGCCTCCTCTGTCCCTCCTCCCTGGCCTCCTCTGGCCTCCTCTGTCCTCCTCCCTGGCCTCCTCTGTCCCTCCTCCCTGGCCTCCTCTGTCCTCCTCTCTGGCCTCCTCTGTCCTATCTGCTCTCCCCTCAACTGGCTCCTTCTCACTCATGCAGCCTAACTCTGCCGCAGACACTCTCCTCTCTTCCCTGTCTTCATCTCTTGATTCTCTTTGTCCTTTAATCCTCTCCTCTCCGTGGTTGTCGGACTCGGTGCGCGCCGAGAGAGCCACCCTGCGAGCGACGGAAAGGAAATGGCGAAAAACGAATCAAGCGGAAGACTTGCTCTTCTATCAATCTCTCCTCATTCTCTACCTCTATCTCTGCAGCCAAAAGCTCGTTCTACCTGACCAAAATTCAGTCTTCCTTCTCTAACCCTAAAAAACTCTTCTCTATCTTTTCCAACCTCCTTGATCCCCCTGGCCCCTCCTCCTTCCACCCTTCTGCCACTTTGTCGACTACTTTACAAACAAGATGGACGACATCCGCTCCTCCTTTACTCATCCATCTTCTATCACCTCACCAACACTAACTTCTTCATCCCCTCTTCCCCTTTCACCCCCTTGTCTCGCAATCAAGTTCTTAGCTTGGTGACCTCCGCTGACCGACCACCTGCGCCCTTGACCCCGTCTCCCATTCTCCAGGCTGTTGCTCCTGACCTTCTGACCTCTCACCATCTTATTAACAGCTCCCTCTCAACTGGCTGTTTCCCTCTGAAGGAGGCGAGAGTCAACCCTCTCCTGAAATAGGGGCCCCACCTGAAGAAACCACCTCACCTGGAGTCAGCAACTACAGACCGGTCTCTCTTCTTCCTTTTCTCCAAAACTCTGGAGCGAGCTCTCTTGAGCCAAGTGTCCTCCTGTCTCCACAGCAACAGCCTTCTTGACCCTCACCAGTCTGGAGACAAGGAGGCCACTCGACAGAGACTGGCCTCCTTGCTGAGCAGCTTCACTCTGCTAGAGCAGCCTCTCTCTCCTCGGTCCTTATCCTTCACTCTGCTAGAGCAGCCTCTCCTCTGTCCTTATCCTTCACCTGCCTCTCTCTCAGCAGCCTCTCTCCTCTGTCCTTATCCTTCACTCTGCTAGAGCATCCTCTCTCCTTCACTCTGCTAGAGCATCCTCTCTCCTCTGTCCTTATCCTTCACACTGCTAGAGCAGCCTCTCTCCTCTGTCCTTATCCTTCACTCTAGAGCAGCCTCTCTCCTCTGTCCTTATCCTTCCCTTGCTAGAGCAGCCGTCTCTCCTCTGTCCTTATCCTCACTGCTGCCAGAGATCCTCTCCTCTGTCCTTATCCTTCAGGCAACTAACTGATCAACTCTCCAACTGATCCTTGTCCTCTCACTATGGGGTTCCTCAAGGCTCCGTCCTGGGTCCCTCCTCTTCCTCTCACTATGGGGTCCCTCAAGGCTCCGCCCTGGGTCCCTCCTCTTCCTCTCACTATGGGGTCCCTCAAGGCTCCGCCCTGGGTCCCTCCTCTTCCTCTCACTATGGGGTTCCTCAAGGCTCCGTCCTGGGTCCCTCCTCTCCTCACTATGGGGTCCTCAAGGCTCCGTCCTGGGTCCCTCCTCTTCCTCTCACTATGGGGTTCCTCAAGGCTCGTCCTGGGTCCCCTCCTCTTCCTCTCACTATGGGGTTCCTCAAGGCTCCGTCCTGGGTCCCCTCCTCTTCCTCTCACTATGGGGTCCCTCAAGGCTCCGTCCTGGGTCCCCTCCTCATCCTCTCACTATGGGGTTCCTCAAGGCTCCGTCCTGGGTCCCCTCCTCTTCCTCTCACTATGGGGTTCCTCAAGGCTCCGTCCTGGGTCCCCTCCTCTTCCTCTCACTATGGGGTTCCTCAAGGCACCGTCCCCTCCTCTTCCTCTCACTATGGGGTTACTCAAGGCTCCGTCCTGGGTCCCCTCCTCTTCCTCTCACTATGGGGTTCCTCAAGGCTCCGTCCTGGGTCCCCTCCTCTTCCTCTCACTATGGGGTTCCTCAAGGCTCCGTCCCCTCCTCTTCCTCTCACTATGGGGTCCCTCAAGGCTCCGTCCTGGGTCCCCTCCTCTTCCTCTCACTATGGGGTCCCTCAAGGCTCCGTCCTGGGTCCCCTCCTCTTCCTCTCACTATGGGGTTCCTCAAGGCCCGTCCTGGGTCCCTCCTCTTCCTCTCACTATGGGGTCCCTCAGGCTCCGTCCTGGGTCCTCCTCTTCCTCTCACTATGGGGTCCTCAAGGCTCCGCCCTGGGTCCCTCCTCTTCCTCTCACTATGGGGTCCCTCAAGGCTCCGTCCTGGGTCCCTCCTCTTCCTCTCACTATGGGGTTCCTCAAGGCTCCGTCCTGGGTCCCTCTTCCTCCTCACTATGGGGTTCCTCCTGGGTCCTCCTCTTCCTCTCACTATGGGGTTCCTCAAGGCCCGTCCTGGGTCTCCTCCTCTTCCTCTCACTATGGGGTTCCTCAAGGCTCCGTCCTGGGTCCCCTGCTCTTCTCTCTGTACACAAATTCTCTCGGCTCTGTCATTCGTTCGCATGGCTTCTCCTACCATAGCTATGCTGATGACACCCAACTGATCTTCCTGCTTCCACCGCCGAAACACGGGTGGCGCGAATCTCTGCCTGTCTGACCGACATCTCTCAGTGGATGTCTGCTCACCACCTGAAGATCAACCCTGACAAGACCGAGCTACTATTCCTTCAGGGAAAGGCTCCCCCACCCATGACCTGACTACCACCTTCACCAGCTCTGTGTTGGCCCCGCCCCCGACTGCCAGGAACCTCGGGGTGACACTAGACAGTCAACCTGACGGCCAACATCGCTGTGACGACGCGTTCCTGTAGGTACATGCTGCACAACATCAGGAGAATACGTCCTCTTCTTACTCAGAAGGCGGCACAGGTTCTGATCCAGGCTCTGGTCATTTCACGCCTCGACTACTGCAACTCCCTCCTGGCTGGTCTACCCGCTAAGGCCATCCGACCTCTGCAGCTCATCCAGAATGCAGCAGCTCGACTGGTCTTCAGCCTCCCGAAATTCACCCACACCACTCCGCTCCTTCGATCTCTTCACTGGTTTCCGGTGGCTGCCCGCATCCGCTTCAAAACACTGGTTCTGGCGTACCGTGCTCTGAACGGATCGGGCCCCGTCTACATCCGGGATATGGTCACACCGTACACCCCGGCACGTTCGCTCCGCTCGGCAACAGCCAATCGTCTTGTGCCTCCTGCACCTCGAGCTCATCACTCTACATCCAGACTGTTTGCTGTCCTGGCTCCTCAGTGGTGGAATGAGCTCCCCACTGACATCAGGACAGCAGAAAGTCTCTACAGCTTCCGCCTGAGACTGAAAACACATCTTTAGACTATATCTGGATTAAAACACAGATTTGCACTTCAGTGGCACTGGGATGGCACTTATTGTGGTGCTTTTGTGGTTCGACTGAGTTGAGGAAGTGTTGCTTCCTGTGTTCTTGTAGTTCTTCAGAATCAGAATCAGAATCAGAAACAGTTTTATTGCCAGGAATGTTTACACAAACGAGGAATTTTTTTTGGTGGAAGGTGCAACATTTGGACATGACAAACAAACAACAATCAACACGACAGAAAGACAACAAATAATGTGAAAGTGTTTGGGTGTGTGCTTCAAGTGGTGTGTTTTAGTTAAAAGTGTATGTTACGTGGCGTGTGTTTGTTAAAGTGCATGCAAATAAAGTGGCATGTGTGGAGGAGGCCTCAAGTTAAAGTGCATGTTAAAGTGACGTGTGTGGAGGAGGGAAGAAGAAGGAGGTGGGAGGAAGAGGGAGGAGGAGGAAGAGGAAGGAGCGGGAAGAAGGAGGAGAGAGGAAGGTGGAAGAAGAGGTGGTAGTCCTGGGGGTGACAGTCAGTCAGTCCGGGTTCCATTGATGAGCCCGACTGCCGACGGGAAAAACTTTGGTGTGGCGGGTGGTCTTTGTCATGATGGACTGCAGCCTCCTCCCGAGGGAGGGACTCAACAGGAGTGTCCAGGTGGGAGGGGTCAGCGACAATCTTTCTGGCCCGCTTCAGTGACCTGGAAGTGAACAGGACCTGGAGGAAGGCAGATTGCAGCCGATAACCCTCTCGGCCGAGCGGATGATGCTCTGCAGCTGCACTTGTCTTTGGCTGTGGCTGCAGGGTGCCAGACGGTGATGGAGGAGCAGATGATGGACTCAACGATGGCCGTGTAGAATTGTACCATCATTCTCCTTGGCAGGTTGAATTTCCTCAGCTGCCTCAGGAAGAACATCCTCTGCTGGGCCTTCTTGGTGATGGAGCCGATGTTCAGCTCCCACTTGAGGTCCTGGGTGATGATGGAGCCCAGGAAGCGGAAGGACTCCACAGCGTCGACGGGGGAGTCACACAGGATGAGAGGGCGGGTGGGGCTGCATTCCTCCTGAAATCCACAACCATCTCCACTGTCTTTAGAGCGTTGAGCTCCAGGTTGTTCTGGCTGCACCAGGTCACCAGGTGGTCAGTCTCCCACCTGTAGGCGGTCTCGTCCCCACCAGAGATGAGCCCAATGAGGGTGGTGTCATCCGCGAACTTTAGGAGCTTGACGGACTGGTGACTGGAGGTGCAGCTGTTGGTGTACAGGGAGAACAGCAGAGGGGAAAGAACACAGCCTTGGGGGGAACCTGTGCTGGTGGTCCGGGAGCCTGGTTTGTACTCTAGGTTGAATGCACTTATTGTAAGTCGCTTTGGATAAAACGTCTGCTAAATGACATGTAATGTAATGTATTGATTGACAGCTGACCACAGGATGTCAGGCCCTTTCAGAATAAAAGCCCTTTTAAAATCACGCTGATTCTCTTACGGTGTCGTTTCCGTCATTTCACTCCCGTTATTCCACGTGTCCGCGTTGTCCTTAAAGTGTAACAGGTTCTTAGTCACGTGATATATAAATATATATATATATAGATATATAAATATATGTATATATATATATTCACAAATATATATATATTTCTATTTATGAGTCAAAGGTTCATAAAGCAGATGATTTCTTGTCAGAGTATTTTCTGAGTACTAAAACTTTTTTTGCAGTGAACATTTTTCCTAAACTCATTTTAAAATGTTGTAGAAAAGAAAGAAAATTAATCATTCATAAAAAATGGCTGATATTGCCCGACTGCACTGGGCGGATGTTTATAACTATTAATAACTGTTTATAAATGTGAATAACTGTTTATAACTGTTAGTAACTGTTAATAACTGTTAACTGTTTATAACTTAGTAACTGTTTATAACTGTTAAACTGTTTATAACTGTTAATAACTGTTGATAACTGTTTATAACTGTTAATAACTGTTAATAACTGTTCATAACTGTTAATAACTGTTTATAACTTAGTAACTGTTTATAACTGTTAATAACTGTTTATAACTGTTAATAACTGTTAAGTGAGATAAACAAAGAGGAACAAGTACAACACGTTCCTCTGAGATGTAATGAAGTACAAATATACAGAAGCTTTAAATGTATGATCAGTATGACAAAGAAAATATTAACTATATTATAATTATTATATATAGGAAATAAAATGTATTATTAATATCTGGCATGAAAACGGGTCAGGGGTGAAAATCTATAGGTCCTCCATTCTGACACCAAGTCAGTGATCGGCCCTATAATACTATAATAATAGTAATACATATAATATATAATATGGTAATTCATGAACCAACTTCCTTTTTTTTGTTGGCGTGAACAAGTCTTCAAGTCTTGTGCTCTGCTGAGTCACGAGTCTGTTCCTCGAGTCTGGTCCTGGAGTCTGTTCCTCGAGTCTGTTCCATGAGTCTGTTCCTGGAGTCTGTTCCACGAGACTGTTCATGGAGTCTGGTCCTCGAGTCTGTTCCATGAGTCTGTTCATTGAGTCTGGTCCATGAGTCTGTTCCTGGAGTGTGTTCCTTGAGTCTGTTCCATGAGTCTGTTCATTGAGTCTGGTCCTGGAGTCTGTTCCATGAGTCTGTTCCTGGAGTGTGTTCCTTGAGTCTGTTCCACGAGTCTGTTCCACGAGACTGTTCATGGAGTCTGGTCCTCGAGTCTGTTCCTCGAGTCTGTTCCTCGAGTCTGTTCCTTGAGTCTGTTCCATGAGTCTGTTCCTTGAGTCTGTTCCTTGAGTCTGGTCCTGGAGTCTGTTCCATGAGTCTGTTCCTTGAGTCTGTTCCATGAGTCTGTTCATTGAGTCTGTTCCTGGAGTCTGTTCCATGAGTCTGTTCATTGAGTCTGGTCCTTGAGTCTGTTCCATGAGTCTGTTCCTCGAGTCTGTTCCACGAGTCTGTTCCATGAGTCTGGTCCTGGAGTCTGTTCCATGAGTCTGTTCCTGGAGTCTGTTCCATGAGTCTGTTCCATGAGTCTGTTCCATGAGTCTGTTCCTCGAGTCTGTTCCTGGAGTCTGGTCCTCGAGTCTGTTCCATGAGTCTGTTCCTGGAGTCTGTTCCATGAGTCTGGTCCTCGAGTCTGTTCCATGAGTCTGGTCCTCGAGTCTGTTCCATGAGTCTGTTCCATGAGTCTGTTCCTGGAGTCTGTTCCTGGAGTCTGTTCCATGAGTCTGTTCCTGGAGTCTGTTCCATGAGTCTGTTCCTTGAGTCTGTTCCATGAGTCTGGTCCTGGAGTCTGGTCCTGGAGTCTGGTCCTGGAGTCTGTTCCTCGAGTCTGTTCATTGAGTCTGTTCCTGGAGTCTGTTCCATGAGTCTGTTCATTGAGTCTGGTCCTTGAGTCTGTTCCATGAGTCTGGTCCTGGAGTCTGTTCCTTGAGTCTGTTCCATGAGTCTGTTCCATGATTCGGGTCCTGGAGTCTGTTCCATGAGTCTGTTCCATGAGTCTGTTCCTTGAGTCTGTTCCATGAGTCTGTTCCATGAGTCTGTTCCATGAGTCTGTTCCATGAGTCTGTTCCATGAGTCTGTTCCATGAGTCTGGTCCTTGAGTCTGTTCCATGAGTCTGGTCCTCGAGTCTGTTCCTGGAGTCTGTTCCATGAGTCTGTTTCGTGAGTCTGATCCATGAGTCTGTTCCTTGAGTCTGTTCCATGAGTCTGTTCCTGAGTCTGTTCCATGAGTCTGTTCCATGAGTCTGTTCCTGAGTCTGTTCCATGAGTCTGTTCCTTGAGTCTGTTCCTGAGTCTGTTCCATGAGTCTGTTCCATGAGTCTGTTCCATGAGTCTGTTCCTTGAGTCTGTTCCATGATTCTGTTCCGGTGGTCTGTTCCATGAGTCTGTTCCTTGAGTCTGTTCCTTGAGTCTGTTCCATGAGTCTGTTCCTGAGTCTGTTCCTCGAGTCTGTTCCTTGAGTCTGTTCCATGAGTCTGTTCCATGAGTCTGTTCCTTGAGTCTGTTCCATGAGTCTGTTCCTTGAGTCTGTTCCTCGAGTCTGTTCCATGAGTCTGTTCCATGAGTCTGTTCCTTGAGTCTGTTCCATGAGTCTGTTCCTCGAGTCTGTTCCATGAGTCTGTTCCATGAGTCTGTTCCTTGAGTCTGTTCCTTGAGTCTGTTCCATGAGTCTGTTCCTCGAGGTTGTTCCATGAGTCTGTTCCATGAGTCTGTTCCATGAGTCTGTTCCTTGAGTCTGTTCCATGAGTCTGTTCCTCGAGTCTGTTCCTCGAGTCTGTTCCATGAGTCTGTTCCTTGAGTCTGTTCCTCGAGTCTGTTCTATGAGTCTGTTCCTGAGTCTGTTCCATGAGTCTGTTCCTCGAGTCTGTTCCATGAGTCTGTTCCATGAGTCTGTTCCTTGAGTCTGTTCCATGAGTCTGTTCCTTGAGTCTGTTCCATGAGTCTGTTCCATGAGTCTGTTCCTCGAGTCTGTTCCATGAGTCTGTTCCATGAGTCTGTTCCTTGAGTCTGTTCCATGAGTCTGTTCCTTGAGTCTGTTCCATGAGTCTGTTCCTTGAGTCTGTTCCATGAGTCTGTTCCATGAGTCTGTTCCTTGAGTCTGTTCCATGAGTCTGTTCCTTGAGTCTGTTCCATGAGTCTGTTCCATGAGTCTGTTCCTTGAGTCTGTTCCATGAGTCTGTTCCATGAGTCTGTTCCATGAGTCTGTTCCTTGAGTCTGTTCCATGAGTCTGTTCCTTGAGTCTGTTCCATGAGTCTGTTCCTTGAGTCTGTTCCTTGAGTCTGTTCCATGAGTCTGTTCCTTGAGTCTGTTCCATGAGTCTGTTCCATGAGTCTGTTCCTTGAGTCTGTTCCTTGAGTCTGTTCCTTGAGTCTGTTCCATGAGTCTGTTCCATGAGTCTGTTCCATGAGTCTGGTCCTTGAGTCTGGTCCTTGAGTCTGTTCCTTGAGTCTGTTCCATGAGTCTGGTCCTTGAGTCTGTTCCATGAGTCTGTTCCATGAGTCTGTTCCATGAGTCTGTTCCTTGAGTCTGTTCCATGAGTCTGTTCCTTGAGTCTGTTCCATGAGTCTGTTCCTTGAGTCTGTTCCATGAGTCTGTTCCATGAGTCTGTTCCATGAGTCTGTTCCTTGAGTCTGTTCCATGAGTCTGTTCCATGAGTCTGTTCCTTGAGTCTGTTCCATGAGTCTGTTCCTTGAGTCTGTTCCTTGAGTCTGTTCCTTGAGTCTGTTCCTTGAGTCTGTTCCTTGAGTCTGTTCCATGAGTCTGTTCCATGAGTCTGTTCCTTGAGTCTGTTCCATGAGTCTGTTCCTTGAGTCTGTTCCTTGAGTCTGTTCCTTGAGTCTGTCCCTTGAGTCTGTCCCATGAGTCTGTTCCTCGAGTCTGTTCCTCGAGTCTGTTCCATGAGTGTGTCTCTTGAGTCTGTTCCATGAGTCTGTTCCATGAGTCTGTTCCTTGAGTCTGTCCCTTGAGTCTGTTCCATGAGTCTGTTCCATGAGTCTGTTCCTGGAGTCTGTTCCATGAGTCTGTCCCTTGAGTCTGTTCCATGAGTCTGTTCCATGAGTCTGTTCCTGGAGTCTGTTCCATGAGTCTGTTCCATGAGTCTGTTCCATGAGTCTGGTCCTGGAGTCTGTTCCTCGAGTCTGTTCCATGAGTCTGTTCCTTGAGTCTGTTCCATGAGTCTGTTCCATGAGTCTGTTCCATGAGTCTGTTCCATGAGTCTGTTCCATGAGTCTGTTCCTTGAGTCTGGTCCTTGAGTCTGTTCCTTGAGTCTGTTCCATGAGTCTGTTCCTTGAGTCTGTTCCATGAGTCTGTTCCTTGAGTCTGTTCCTGAGTCTGTTCCTGAGTCTGTTCCATGAGTCTGTTCCTTGAGTCTGTTCCATGAGTCTGTTCCTGAGTCTGTTCCTTGAGTCTGTTCCATGAGTCTGTTCCATGAGTCTGTTCCTTGAGTCTGTTCCTCGAGTCTGTTCCTTGAGTCTGTTCCTTGAGTCTGTTCCATGAGTCTGTTCCATGAGTCTGTTCCATGAGTCTGTTCCTTGAGTCTGTTCCTTGAGTCTGTTCCATGAGTCTGTTCCATGAGTCTGTTCCTGGAGTCTGTTCCATGAGTCTGTTCCATGAGTCTGTTCCATGAGTCTGTTCCTTGAGTCTGTTCCATGAGTCTGTTCCTTGAGTCTGTTCCATGAGTCTGTTCCATGAGTCTGTTCCATGAGTCTGTTCCTTGAGTCTGTTCCATGAGTCTGTTCCTGAGTCTGTTCCATGAGTCTGTTCCTGAGTCTGTTCCATGAGTCTGTTCCATGAGTCTGTTCCTGAGTCTGTTCCATGAGTCTGTTCCATGAGTCTGTTCCATGAGTCTGTTCCTGAGTCTGTTCCTGAGTCTGTTCCTGAGTCTGTTCCTGAGTCTGTTCCTTGAGTCTGTTCCATGAGTCTGTTCCATGAGTCTGTTCCTGAGTCTGTTCCATGAGTCTGTTCCTGAGTCTGTTCCATGAGTCTGTTCCATGAGTCTGTTCCTGAGTCTGTTCCATGAGTCTGTTCCATGAGTCTGTTCCTGAGTCTGTTCCATGAGTCTGTTCCTGAGTCTGTTCCTGAGTCTGTTCCTGAGTCTGTTCCATGAGTCTGTTCCTTGAGTCTGTTCTGAGTCTGTTCCATGAGTCTGTTCCTTGAGTCTGTTCCATGAGTCTGTTCCATGAGTCTGTTCCTGGAGTCTGTTCCATGAGTCTGTTCCTTGAGTCTGTTCCATGAGTCTGTTCCTGAGTCTGTTCCTGAGTCTGTTCCTGAGTCTGTTCCATGAGTCTGTTCCTGAGTCTGTTCCATGAGTCTGTTCCATGAGTCTGTTCCTTGAGTCTGTTCCTGAGTCTGTTCCATGAGTCTGTTCCATGAGTCTGTTCCTGAGTCTGTTCCTGAGTCTGTTCCATGAGTCTGTTCCTTGAGTCTGTTCCATGAGTCTGTTCCATGAGTCTGTTCCTGGAGTCTGTTCCTTGAGTCTGTTCCTTGAGTCTGTTCCATGAGTCTGTTCCATGAGTCTGTTCCATGAGTCTGTTCCTGGAGTCTGTTCCTTGAGTCTGTTCCTTGAGTCTGTTCCATGAGTCTGTTCCATGAGTCTGTTCCTTGAGTCTGTTCCTGAGTCTGTTCCTTGAGTCTGTTCCTGAGTCTGTTCCATGAGTCTGTTCCTGAGTCTGTTCCTGAGTCTGTTCCTTGAGTCTGTTCCTGAGTCTGTTCCATGAGTCTGTTCCTTGAGTCTGTTCCTGAGTCTGTTCCTTGAGTCTGTTCCTGAGTCTGTTCCATGAGTCTGTTCCTGAGTCTGTTCCTTGAGTCTGTTCCTTGAGTCTGTTCCTGAGTCTGTTCCTGAGTCTGTTCCTGAGTCTGTCCTTGAGTCTGTTCCTGAGTCTGTTCCATGAGTCTGTTCCTGAGTCTGTTCCATGAGTCTGTTCCTTGAGTCTGTTCATGAGTCTGTTCCTGAGTCTGTTCCATGAGTCTGTTCCTTGAGTCTGTTCCTGAGTCTGTTCCTTGAGTCTGTTCCTGAGTCTGTTCCATGAGTCTGTTCCATGAGTCTGTTCCTGAGTCTGTTCCTGAGTCTGTTCCATGAGTCTGTTCCTTGAGTCTGTTCCATGAGTCTGTTCCTGAGTCTGTTCCTTGAGTCTGTTCCTGAGTCTGTTCCATGAGTCTGTTCCTGAGTCTGTTCCTGAGTCTGTTCCATGAGTCTGTTCCTTGAGTCTGTTCCATGAGTCTGTCCTGAGTCTGGTCCTTGAGTCTGTTCCATGAGTCTGTTCCTCGAGTCTGTTCCATGAGTCTGTTCCTCGAGTCTGTTCCTTGAGTCTGTTCCTTGAGTCTAGTTCTTGAGTCTGGTCCTTGAGTCTGTTCCTTGAGTCTGTTCCATGAGTCTGTTCCATGAGTCTGTTCCATGAGTCTGTTCCATGAGTCTGTTCCATGAGTCTGGTCCTTGAGTCTGTTCCTCGAGTCTGTTCCTTGAGTCTGTTCCATGAGTCTGGTCCTTGAGTCTGGTCCTTGAGTCTGTTCCATGAGTCTGTTCCTTGAGTCTGTTCCATGAGTCTGTTCCTTGAGTCTGTTCCTTGAGTCTGTTCCATGAGTCTGTTCCTTGAGTCTGTTCCATGAGTCTGGTCCTTGAGTCTGTTCCATGAGTCTGTTCCTTGAGTCTGTTCCTTGAGTCTGGTCCTTGAGTCTGTTCCATGAGTCTGTTCCTTGAGTCTGTTCCTTGAGTCTGTTCCATGAGTCTGTTCCTTGAGTCTGTTCCTTGAGTCTGTTCCATGAGTCTGTTCCTTGAGTCTGTTCCATGAGTCTGTTCCTTGAGTCTGTTCCATGAGTCTGTTCCATGAGTCTGTTCCATGAGTCTGTTCCATGAGTCTGGTCCTTGAGTCTGTTCCATGAGTCTGTTCCTTGAGTCTGTTCCATGAGTCTGTTCCTTGAGTCTGTTCCATGAGTCTGTTCCATGAGTCTGTTCCATGAGTCTGTTCCATGAGTCTGTTCCATGAGTCTGTTCATTGATTCTGGTCCTTGAGTCTGTTCCATGAGTCTATTCCACGAGTCTGTTCCATGAGTCTGGTCCTGGAGTCTGTTCCATGAGTCTGTTCCTTGAGTCTGTTCCATGAGTCTGTTCCTGGAGTCTGTTCCATGAGTCTGTTCATTGAGTCTGTTCATTGAGTCTGTTCCATGAGTCTGTTCCATGAGTCTGTTCCTGGAGTCTGTTCCTGGAGTCTGTTCCATGAGTCTGTTCCTTGAGTCTGTTCCATGAGTCTGTTCCTTGAGTCTGTTCCATGAGTCTGTTCCTTGAGTCTGTTCCTTGAGTCTGTTCCATGAGTCTGGTCCTCGAGTCTGTTCCTCGAGTCTGTTCCTTGAGTCTGGTCCTTGAGTCTGTTCCATGAGTCTGTTCCATGAGTCTGTTCCTTGAGTCTGTTCCATGAGTCTGTTCCTTGAGTCTGTTCCATGAGTCTGTTCCTTGAGTCTGTTCCATGAGTCTGTTCCTTGAGTCTGTTCCTTGAGTCTGTTCCATGAGTCTGTTCCATGAGTCTGTTCCTGGAGTCTGTTCCATGAGTCTGTTCCTTGAGTCTGTTCCTTGAGTCTGTTCCATGAGTCTGTTCCATGAGTCTGTTCCTTGAGTCTGTTCCTTGAGTCTGTTCCATGAGTCTGTTCCATGAGTCTGTTCCATGAGTCTGTTCCTTGAGTCTGTTCCATGAGTCTGTTCCTTGAGTCTGTTCCATGAGTCTGTTCCTTGAGTCTGTTCCATGAGTCTGTTCCTCGAGTCTGTTCCATGAGTCTGTTCCTTGAGTCTGTTCCATGAGTCTGTTCCTTGAGTCTGTTCCATGAGTCTGTTCCTTGAGTCTGTTCCTTGAGTCTGTTCCATGAGTCTGTTCCTTGAGTCTGTTCCTTGAGTCTGTTCCTTGAGTCTGTTCCATGAGTCTGTTCCTTGAGTCTGTTCCATGAGTCTGTTCCATGAGTCTGTTCCTTGAGTCTGTTCCATGAGTCTGTTCCTTGAGTCTGTTCCATGAGTCTGTTCCATGAGTCTGTTCCATGAGTCTGTTCCTTGAGTCTGTTCCATGAGTCTGTTCCATGAGTCTGTTCCTTGAGTCTGTTCCATGAGTCTGTTCCATGAGTCTGTTCCTTGAGTCTGTTCCATGAGTCTGTTCCTTGAGTCTGTTCCATGAGTCTGTTCCTTGAGTCTGTTCCATGAGTCTGTTCCATGAGTCTGTTCCATGAGTCTGTTCCATGAGTCTGTTCCATGAGTCTGTTCCTTGAGTCTGTTCCATGAGTCTGTTCCTTGAGTCTGTTCCATGAGTCTGTTCCATGAGTCTGGTCCTTGAGTCTGTTCCATGAGTCTGTTCCTTGAGTCTGTTCCATGAGTCTGTTCCTTGAGTCTGGTCCTTGAGTCTGTTCCATGAGTCTGTTCCATGAGTCTGTTCCTTGAGTCTGTTCCATGAGTCTGTTCCATGAGTCTGTTCCATGAGTCTGTTCCATGAGTCTGTTCCATGAGTCTGTTCCTCGAGTCTGTTCCATGAGTCTGTTCCATGAGTCTGTTCCTTGAGTCTGTTCCTTGAGTCTGTTCCATGAGTCTGTTCCATGAGTCTGTTCCATGAGTCTGTTCCTTGAGTCTGTTCCATGAGTCTGTTCCTTGAGTCTGTTCCATGAGTCTGTTCCTTGAGTCTGTTCCATGAGTCTGTTCCTCGAGTCTGTTCCTTGAGTCTGTTCCATGAGTCTGTTCCTTGAGTCTGTTCCATGAGTCTGTTCCTTGAGTCTGTTCCATGAGTCTGTTCCTTGAGTCTGTTCCTTGAGTCTGTTCCTTGAGTCTGTTCCTTGAGTCTGTTCCTTGAGTCTGTTCCTCGAGTCTGTTCCTCGAGTCTGTTCCTTGAGTCTGTTCCATGAGTCTGTTCCATGAGTCTGTTCCTTGAGTCTGTTCCTTGAGTCTGTTCCATGAGTCTGTTCCAGTCTGTTCCTGAGTCTGTTCCTGAGTCTGTTCCTTGAGTCTGTTCCATGAGTCTGTTCCTGAGTCTGTTCTTGAGTCTGTTCCATGAGTCTGTTCCATGAGTCTGTTCCATGAGTCTGTTCCTTGAGTCTGTTCCATGAGTCTGTTCCTTGAGTCTGTTCCATGAGTCTGTTCCTTGAGTCTGTTCCATGAGTCTGTTCCATGAGTCTGTTCCTCGAGTCTGGTCCTCGAGTCTGTTCCATGAGTCTGTTCCTTGAGTCTGTTCCATGAGTCTGTTCCATGAGTCTGTTCCTTGAGTCTGTTCCATGAGTCTGTTCCATGAGTCTGTTCCTCGAGTCTGTTCCATGAGTCTGTTCCTTGAGTCTGTTCCTTGAGTCTGTTCCTTGAGTCTGTTCCTCGAGTCTGTTCCTTGAGTCTGTTCCATGAGTCTGTTCCATGAGTCTGTTCCTGAGTCTGTTCCATGAGTCTGTTCCTTGAGTCTGTTCCATGAGTCTGTTCCATGAGTCTGTTCCTTGAGTCTGTTCCATGAGTCTGTTCCATGAGTCTGTTCCTTGAGTCTGGTCCTTGAGTCTGTTCCTTGAGTCTGTTCCTTGAGTCTGTTCCATGAGTCTGTTCCTTGAGTCTGTTCCATGAGTCTGTTCCTTGAGTCTGTTCCTTGAGTCTGTTCCATGAGTCTGTTCCTGAGTCTGTTCCTTGAGTCTGTTCCATGAGTCTGTTCCTGAGTCTGTTCCATGATTCTGTTCCTCGAGTCTGGTCCTTGAGTCTGTTCCTTGAGTCTGTTCCATGAGTCTGTTCCTTGAGTCTGTTCCTCGAGTCTGTTCCATGAGTCTGTTCCTTGAGTCTGTTCCTGAGTCTGTTCCTGAGTCTGTTCCATGAGTCTGTTCCGAGTCTGTTCCATGAGTCTGTTCCATGAGTCTGTTCCTCGAGTCTGTTCCTTGAGTCTGTTCCTTGAGTCTGTTCCATGAGTCTGTTCCATGAGTCTGTTCCTTGAGTCTGTTCCATGAGTCTGTTCCTGAGTCTGTTCCATGAGTCTGTTCCATGAGTCTGTTCCATGAGGCTGGTCCTCGAGTCTGTTCCTGGAGTCTGGTGCTCGAGTCTGTTCCTCGAGTCTGTTCCTCGAGTCTGTTCCATGAGTCTGGTCCTGGAGTCTGTTCCATGAGTCTGTTCCATGAGTCTGGTCCTCGAGTCTGTTCCTTGAGTCTGTTCCTTGAGTCTGGTCCTTGAGTCTGTTCCTTGAGTCTGTTCCATGAGTCTGTTCCATGAGTCTGTTCCATGAGTCTGTTCCATGAGTCTGGTCCTCGAGTCTGTTCCTCGAGTCTGTTCATTGAGTCTGGTCCTGGAGTTTGGCCCTGGAGTCTGTTCCTGGAGTCTGTTCCATGAGTCTGTCCCTTGAGTCTGTTCCATGAGTCTGTTCCTGGAGTCTGTTCCTGGAGTCTGTTCCATGAGTCTGTTCCTTGAGTCTGTTCCATGAGTCTGGTCCTGGAGTCTGTTCCATGAGTCTGTTCCTCGAGTCTGTTCATTGAGTCTGGTCCTGGAGTCTGTTCCATGAGTCTGTTCCTTGAGTCTGTTCCTTGAGTCTGTTCCATGAGTCTGTTCATTGAGTCTGTTCCTGGAGTCTGTTCCATGAGTCTGTTCCTTGAGTCTGTTCCTTGAGTCTGTTCCATGAGTCTGTTCATTGATTCTGGTCCTTGAGTCTGTTCCATGAGTCTGTTCCACGAGTCTGTTCCATGAGTCTGGTCCTGGAGTCTGTTCCATGAGTCTGTTCCTTGAGTCTGTTCCTTGAGTCTGTTCCATGAGTCTGTTCCTGGAGTCTGTTCATTGAGTCTGTTCCATGAGTCTGTTCCATGAGTCTGTTCCTTGAGTCTGTTCCATGAGTCTGTTCCTTGAGTCTGTTCCATGAGTCTGGTCCTTGAGTCTGTTCCATGAGTCTGTTCCATGAGTCTGGTCCTCGAGTCTGTTCCTGGAGTCTGGTCCTCGAGTCTGTTCCTCAAGTCTGGTCCTCGAGTCTGTTCCTCGAGTCTGTTCCTGGAGTCTGTTCCATGAGTCTGTTCCATGAGTCTGTTCCTGGAGTCTGTTCCATGAGTCTGGTCCTCGAGTCTGTTCCATGAGTCTGTTCCATGAGTCTGTTCCTGGAGTCTGTTCCTGGAGTCTGTTCCATGAGTCTGTCCCTTGAGTCTGTTCCATGAGTCTGTTCCTGGAGTCTGTTCCATGAGTCTGTTCCTTGAGTCTGTTCCATGAGTCTGGTCCTGGAGTCTGTTCCTCGAGTCTGTTCCTCGAGTCTGTTCCATGAGTCTGTTCCATGAGTCTGTTCCATGAGTCTGTTCCTTGAGTCTGTTCCATGAGTCTGTTCCATGAGTCTGTTCCTTGAGTCTGGTCCTCGAGTCTGTTCCTCGAGTCTGGTCCTGGAGTCTGGTCCTCGAGTCTGTTCCTCGAGTCTGTTCCATGAGTCTGTTCCATGAGTCTGTTCCATGAGTCTGGTCCTGGAGTCTGTTCCTCGAGTCTGTTCCTCGAGTCTGTTCCATGAGTCTGTTCCATGAGTCTGTTCCTTGAGTCTGTTCCTTGAGTCTGTTCCTTGAGTCTGGTCCTTGAGTCTGTTCCTTGAGTCTGGTCCTTGAGTCTGTTCCATGAGTCTGTTCGATGAGTCTGTTCCTCGAGTCTGTTCCATGAGTCTGTTCCATGAGTCTGTTCCTCGAGTCTGTTCCTCGAGTCTGTTCCTCGAGTCTGTTCCTGGAGTCTGTTCATTGAGTCTGTTCCTTGAATCTGTTCCATGATTCTGTTCCATTTGTCTGTTCCTTGAGTCTGGTCCTCGAGTCTGTTCCTGGAGTCTGTTCCATGAGTCTGTCCCTTGAGTCTGTTCCATGAGTCTGTTCCTTGAGTCTGTTCCATGAGTCTGGTCCTTGAGTCTGTTCCTTGAGTCTGTTCCATGAGTCTGTTCCTTGAGTCTGGTCCTTGAGTCTGTTCCTTGAGTCTGGTCCTTGAGTCTGTTCCATGAGTCTGTTCCTTGAGTCTGTTCCATGAGTCTGTTCCATGAGTCTGTTCCTTGAGTCTGTTCCATGAGTCTGTTCCATGAGTCTGTTCCTTGAGTCTGTTCCATGAGTCTGTTCCTTGAGTCTGTTCCTCGAGTCTGTTCCTCGAGTCTGTTCCTCGAGTCTGTTCCTCGAGTCTGGTCCTCGAGTCTGGTCCTCGAGTCTGTTCCTCGAGTCTGTTCCTCGAGTCTGGTCCTTGAGTCTGTTCCTTGAGTCTGTTCCTTGAGTCTGTTCCTTGAGTCTGGTCCTTGAGTCTGTTCCTTGAGTCTGTTCCTTGAGTCTGTTCCTTGAGTCTGTTCCTCGAGTCTGTTCCTCGAGTCTGGTCCTCGAGTCTGGTCCTCGAGTCTGGTCCTCGAGTCTGTTCCTTGAGTCTGGTCCTTGAGTCTGTTCCTGGAGTCTGTTCCTCGAGTCTGTTCCTCGAGTCTGGTCCTCGAGTCTGGTCCTCGAGTCTGGTCCTCGAGTCTGGTCCTCGAGTCTGTTCCTCGAGTCTGTTCTGCCTCTACCTGGTTGTCATGATCTTCTATACCAGGGGTGCTCACACTCTTTCAGCATGCGAGCTACTTATTATGTGACCAAGTCAAGGCGATCGACCGACGGGGGGGGGGGGGGGGGTGATAGTGAGAGTGTGCTCACCTGCCGCGCGCGAGCCGCGAAGAGTTGTTGACACGCAAACCGGTGTCGAAGCTCTTCTGCTGTAATGTTGCGCTATAGAGAAAGTGACAGGGGGGCGGGCCAATTTTTTTTAATGTCATGCGATCTACCATACTACGCCGCGATCGACTGGCAGGTCACCGCGATCGACGTATTGAGCACCCCTGTTCTATACCATACCTGCCATAAATATCATGATACTGATACAATACCATAAAAACAGTATACCATAAATACGAGCCTGGTATATTTATCTATAATAGTAATAAATAAAATATCTGTATGGTTCACTTTTTACCAACTTTTTCAACACTTAACAAATGACAGTAATATTAGTTTTAGCCGACAAGATATGAATGAATTTCTGGGTCGACTCAGCCGACTCTCACATGTCTGCCCCTAGAGATGCTCACGCTAAACACATTCCATCGGGAGCGAGAGGGTTTTGATCAAGTTAGCGGAAAGAACCACGTGACACAACATCCGTTTTTCAAAATAAGATGTCGACAAATCAAACACGAACATATACAAGTAAACAATGAACTGATTTTGTATCTTTAGAGATCGTTTCTGAGATTTAGCTTAAATTATGCTAACATTAAAACATGTTTACTGTACCAAGGAAGAGATTATAAAAATAAGTCAGACTTTTGTATGTTAAACAAAGTCCTGTCTATAGATTTCCCCAAGAGTTCCAGGAAATGAATGATGCAGATGTGTTCCATACATATCTGAAATCCCCTATAATAGCAATCAATACATTTTAATGTATCAATTAGGACATTTTTCAAAGTAAAAGTCCTAAATGTTTAAAGAAATCTGTAATTTCTTTAATGTTTGAGTTGCTTTATATATGTATTTCCTCATAGTCCTCATAGCAATAATGCTACACAATAAATAGAATGCTTCAATCGACACAGTGATCGGTGATCGGTATTATCGGTGATCGGTATTATCAGATCGGCAGATACTGATTTCAGTGATCGGTGATCGGTAATCAGCAGATACTTATTTCAGTGATCGGAACCGGGCCGCGGAAAAAAAGTGAATAAAAAAAGTTGTAATTTTTTTTTTGTATCAGTCGGAAAAATATCTTATTTTGAAAAAGGAGCGGATACATATATATACATACACCGTGTGTACGTCTGAGCCGCGTTCAGGAGTCTTAAAGTTCGGGTTTATCTCACGCGCCGAACACTCTGCTGGCGGCACAGTGACAAAGAATCTTAAACAGATTCAACCTGCTCAATGAATTCTGTCACTTCAGGGAAATGACAACTGTTTTCAAGTTGGCCGATAAAGTCGCTGCTGTGTGGGCGAGTGAACAGCGGAACATTCTACATGTTTCAGACGTTGACCGGGTGGAAGAGGCTTTTCAAAGAGTTTGAGCGGTACTCCAACCACAAAAGACCCGACTGCAACAGAATAGACCTGCAACCCATTTGTAAACAAACCCACCCGGTGAATCGAGCCGTCCGAGCTAGAAGAACATGTGTTGGAGATGCAAATGACGGTGGCCTGAAGGGACATTTCACACAACTCTGCCTGTTCTAATGACAGCGACCAGAACTCGGTTAGGAGCAGCGGACCAAACACACGTCTGTGTCGCCGTCTCCATTAGCGGCTCGTTGCAGGTCAACAAGCACGGCTCACACTCGGCGTCATGATGAGTTGTAGTTTTGGCACTTTATGCCCTTAGTATAATTGTATGACGTCATATTTATTACGTCATTTATATTGCCGTTCCGTGAAAATAATTTCTGACACGGAACCGGTCCGTGGCTCAAAAAGGGTTGGGGACCGCTGGTCTAGACCACCAAACGCTGAAGACATCTTGACGCTGATTGGCCGAGACGCGACACGTCCATCAAAGATGTTTTATTGCGAAGAGCACCACTCCACATTTTCTCCGTATCCCACTCCAATCTCAGAAACGCCGGCCGGCCAATTTTATGGAAATCATATTAAATCAAACCTCCGTCTCACGGGAACTTCCAAATTCTGAATGAAGTGAAGCTCCGTGTTTCAGCTCAAAATACTCACTGCAAAACAACTACAGGGACAACAATAAACAAACATGTTTACTTCAGTCCGATTCTTTTATTCTTTCCATCACTGAACAGAACAAACTGTTAAAATATGACCGACTTTCCTGGAGAGACGAACGCGCAGGTACAAAAACAAACACAATGAACTAGTAAACATGTCAGAGCTCCCAGGATGAGTCACGCCTTCCACTCGTCTGATGGCTAACCACGGCGGTCGTTGTTGTTTCTAGAATACTGTCATGGTACAAACATTCTGATGATGAAGAGATTAGAACGGAGGACATTCTGGAGAACTTTAGGGAAGTGACTGAGAAAGTACATCAAAAAATATATATATTTATAAATTCATATATATAAATATTTATATATAAATATTCATATATATATTTATAAATACATATATACACATATATATATGTGTGTATATATATATACACATACATTTATAAATATATATATACATGTACATATGTGTATATGTATATGCACATATATGTATATATATATACACACATGTGTATATATATGTGTATATATATGTGTGTATATATATACACACAAATGTGTATATATATACACATATGTGTATATATATATACATATGTGTATATATATATACACATATGTGTGTGGTTAAAGAGTCTCTGGGCTGAGGATGAGGTTTGCGTTAAAGGAGTATTGAAGGTGTATTAATAATAAGTATTAATCACTTAGTAAAGGTCAAAGTCATGACCTTCAGTTTGACTCAGCGTCTCCTAGGAGATGAAAACAGCGTCAGCCTTGGAGACGCAGCGGACAATAACCAATAGACCACAAGGAGATGAAGACAATAGGAACCGTGGGTCTCCAGGAACTCGACACTTCATTGTTATTTCCTGCATGCAAACTAAAAACTGAGTGGCAGCTGAGCGCAGAAACACCTGGAATGATCACCTGGAAACACGTTCAGAGAAACACGAGCTACGTTAAAACAGACTTGTAGAAAACCTCAGGTCACAGGAGCAGAGCCTCTTCTGCCCGGCAACAGACGAGGAGCGCCGAGTGTTCAACGTCTAGAGGAGAAAAGACACGCAGCGGCCGCGCCAACACCTGGACAGGTACCTCCAGGTAGAGGGTCAGGGTGTAGTGACCACCTGGACAGGGACCTCCAGGTAGAGGGTCAGGGTGTAGTGACCACCTGGACAGGTACCTCCAGGTAGAGGGTCAGGGTGTAGTGACCACCTGGACAGAGACCTCCAGGTAGAGGGTCAGGGTGTAGTGACCACCTGGACAGAGACCTCCAGGTAGAGGGTCAGGGTGTAGTGACCACCTGGACAGAGACCTCCAGGTAGAGGGTCAGGGTGTAGTGACCACCTGGACAGGTACCTCCAGGTAGAGGGTCAGGGTGTAGTGACCACCTGGACAGAGACCTCCAGGTAGAGGGTCAGGGTGTAGTGACCACCTGGACAGGTACCTCCAGGTAGAGGGTCAGGGTGTAGTGACCACCTGGACAGGTACCTCCAGGTAGAGGGTCAGGGTGTAGTGACCACCTGGACAGAGACCTCCAGGTAGAGGGTCAGGGTGTAGTGACTACCTGGACAGGTACCTCCAGGTAGAGGGTCAGGGTGTAGTGACTACCTGGACAGAGACCTCCAGGTAGAGGGTCAGGGTGTAGTGACCACCTGGACAGAGACCTCCAGGTAGAGGGTCAGGGTGTAGTGACCACCTGGACAGAGACCTCCAGGTAGAGGGTCAGGGTGTAGTGACCACCTGGACAGGTACCTCCAGGTAGAGGGTCAGGGTGTAGTGACCACCTGGACAGGTACCTCCAGGTAGAGGGTCAGGGTGTAGTGACCACCTCGACAGGTACCTCCAGGTAGAGGGTCAGGGTGTAGTGACCACCTGGACAGAGACCTCTAGGTAGAGGGTCAGGGTGTAGTGACCACCTGGACAGGGACCTCCAGGTAGAGGGTCAGGGTGTAGTGACCACCTGGACAGGTACCTCCAGGTAGAGGGTCAGGGTGTAGTGACCACCTGGACAGAGACCTCCAGGTAGAGGGTCAGGGTGTAGTGACCACCTGGACAGGTACCTCCAGGTAGAGGGTCAGGGTGTAGTGACCACCTGGACAGAGACCTCCAGGTAGAGGGTCAGTGTGTAGTGACTACCTGGACAGGTACCTCCAGGTAGAGGGTCAGGGTGTAGTGACCACCTGGACAGGTACCTCCAGGTAGAGGGTCAGGGTGTAGTGACCACCTGGACAGAGACCTCCAGGTAGAGGGTCAGGGTGTAGTGACTACCTGGACAGGTACCTCCAGGTAGAGGGTCAGGGTGTAGTGGCCACCTGGACAGAGACCTCCAGGTAGAGGGTCAGGGTGTAGTGACCACCTGGACAGGTACCTCCAGGTAGAGGGTCAGGGTGTAGTGACCACCTGGACAGGTACCTCCAGGTAGAGGGTCAGGGTGTAGTGACCACCTGGACAGGGACCTCCAGGGAGAGGGTCAGGTTGTAGTGACCTTCGCTTCATAAAAACAGATAATAAAATCAATGAACCGCATATGTTCTAAAGGTCCAGGGCGCGGCGCCCCCTGGTGGTCAGTTGGTGTCGTTGACGATCACCACCACCAGGTGCTCCTCATCCAGGTGACCCACCGTCCTCCTGGCCGCCTGCAGGTACTGCTGCGAGAACACGCCGGGGGGGAAGGCGTACAGCATGGCGCCGGGCCCGCCCTCCTCGGCGCCCGGCAGGCTCACCACGCCGGCCGCCTCCTTGTTGCGCAGGTAGGTGACGAGGTGGCGCAGGAGGCGGGCCTGCGGCGCCGGCTCGGGGGCGGAGCCTCCGGCGGCGCGGTCGATGGGCCCCTGCAGGGCGAGCAGCACGGCGTAGCCGTCGGGCCGGCCCAGCTTCACGCGGCGTGACACCTCGCCCAGCCGCGTGCGGTCCATCCGCAGCCGCTGGGCGATCTTCAGCCGGCCCGGCTGCTGACGCAGCGCCTCATGCATCACGGCGCCGAAGAACGCCGCGCCGCCCTCCAGCAGGTACAGCGTGGCGGGGAAGCTGCTGTTCTTCAGGGCGAAGAAGCCGTGCCACGATTTGGCGAGCGACGCCTGGGCGAACTCGGACAGCGAGCCGGGAGAGGAGGCGCCGCCGGCGTCCGCGTGGACGACGGCGGTGACGGAGGAGGAGGAGGCATTGGCGGCGACCTCGCCGCTCCGGTGGCGGTTGTCCAGGTGCTCGGCGGACCGTTTGCCGTGGTGGTGGCGGCCGGCGCCGGCCGGGGGGTCGTCTTCGACGGCGGCCGGGTGGCGCCCGCCGCCTCCGTTCTCGGGGGTGTGGTCTCTCGGCTCGGTGGTGGAGTCGGGGGCGCGAACCCGCGCCCGGTCCGGGCTGGCGTCCGGGGACGCAGCGCCGCCCGCCGGGCCCCGGACCCTCGACCGGCCCCTCTCCTTCTCGCGCTCCTCCGCCGGCCGGTCGGTGGACGCGCTCCGGCTCCGCCTCTTGCTCCGCCTCTCGTCTCGCTCCTTCAGCCAGCGCTCGCGGCTGCGGCTCCGCGCTCCTCTGGCGCTCCGCCCGAACGCCTCCACGGCGCCCGGGCGGCGCTCCAGGCTGCGGGTGGGGCTGGCGGGGTAGTCCCTCTCCGGCGGCGCCCGCTCCCTGAGGCCGTGAGGCGGCGGCGGCGGCGTGGAGCGGTCCCTGGCGGCGCCCCTCAGCTCACGCTCCAGGCTGCGGTGGCAGCCGAAGGCCTCCGGGGGGAGGTCGTAGTGGGACGGGGGCGCCGGCGCCGGCTGGTAGCCGGGGGGGAACGGCCGGGCGGCGCCCTCCTCCACCTTGGCGAAGTCGACCCGCAGGCGGCGCTCCGGCGCTCCGAGGGGGAAGCCCCTCATCTGGGTGCAGGCGGCCTGCGACGCGTCCAGGCTCTCGTACTGGATGTAGGCGAAGCTGTCCCCCTTGGCGTAGTCGATGTTCCGGATGCTTCCGAAGCGGTCGAACTCGCGGGCGAGCGTGGCGAGCGAGTTGCCGGCCCCGAGGCCGCCGACCCACAGCCGCGTGGTGGGGTTGGCCTTGCCGTAGCCGATCTTCACGGGGTTGCCGCCCATCGGCCGGCCCTGCATGGCCACCTTGGCCCGGTGCGCCATGTCCAGGTTCTGGAACTTCACGAAGGCGTAGGCGCCGCCCTGGCCGCGCGCCGGCCGCTTGATCACCACGTCCTCGATGACGCCGTACTTGTCGAAGCCGCGCCGCAGCTCCGCCTCCGTCACGTTGCCGTCCAGGTTGCCGATGAACAGGTTGCTGGTCGCCCGCTGGTCGTCCTCGGGCTTCAGCTCCTCGGCCGGCGGCGCGGGGGGGAAGCCGTAGGGCCGGCCGCGCTCGTCCAGCATGCCGTAGTAGTCCAGCAGCCGCTCGCGCTCGCGGCTCAGCCCCAGGCTCTCCAGGGCGTAGTGCCGCGCGCGCAGCTCCCGGAGGCCAGCGGCCCCGGGGCCCGGCGGCGGCGACAGCGAGCGCTGCCGGTACGGGTAGGGCGCGTGCGGCGCGTGCGGCGCCGGGTAGCCGGCGTCCGGCGGCGTCACGCTGCGCCTGCGCACGTACATGGGCTCGATCTTCAGCGGCCGCTCCGCCAGCAGCAGCCGGGACGCCTTGGCGTGCCGCGCCTCCTTCGCGTCCTCAGGGTGGCGGAAGTTGACGTAGGCGACGCGGCCGAGCTCCGGCGTGTGCGACAGCTTCACGCTCACGTCGCCGAACTTCTTGAACTCGTGGAACAGCGCGTCCTCCACGTCCTCGTCCGACACCTGCGCGCCCAGGTTGCTGATGAGCAGCGTCTTGTACTCCAGGGTCCCGGGCCGCGCCGCGGGGGGCGGCGGCAGCGGCGGCTCCGCGCACAACGCCGCGGCCCCGGCGGTGGCGGCGGTGGCGCGCAGCGGCGGCGCGCGGCCGAGGAGGCTGAGCTCGTGCCGGTGGTGGAGCTCCAGCGCGGCCGCGCGCTCCTCCCGGAGCCGCGGCTTCTCGCGCTCCCGGCTGCGGCTCCTCCGGCGGTGGTGGTGGTATCCGCGGCTCTCCGCCAGCAGCAGCGCCAGCGGGGGGGGCGGCGCGGGGTGCAGCTCCTCTCGGCGCGCGCTCTCCCGTTCCCGCTCCCGCGCCCGTTTGGCGGCGGCCCTGGACGGACTCGTCTCCCTTCCGGCCTGCCGCTTCATCTTCGGTCAAGAGGAACAAGATGGAGCTCAAACTTTTCGGCGCCTGCGACGTGAATCCGGCCAGGGTGAAGAAACGCTGCCGCGCCGCTCGGGGAACAACCGCATAGACGTCGGGATGAGAGCGTAACCTCGGTTTAAAAACATGTCAGCCTCGTCGGGTCTGGGCCGACGCCGCCATCTTGGACAATAGGAATGTGTGCGCTTTCGCCGAGAAGAGGGGGGCGGAGCCTACGCGGTGACGCGCTACGGCGGACGACGTCATGACGTCACGTGCCTAATTTTACGACAGAAACAATTTGTGTATTGTTATGTGAAAAGTATTTTTGTTTCAGCGGGTCTGAGACCTGTTGATTTATTTATTTATTTATTACAATGTGAAAAATATTTTTTTAAGCGGGACAGACTTTTAATTTTTTATTTAATTCATTTTTATTTTCTTTAATTTATTTGATTGATTTATTTATTTTTTAAATGTATTATTTATTTAATTTTTACTATGTGAAAAAAAAAATGTCAGCGGGACTGGGACTAGTTTATTTATTTTAGTTATTTTTTTACTATGTGAACAATATTTTTTTGGTGGGACTGAGACTTGTTTATTTTATTTATTTGAATGATGAAAATAAGATTTGTATTTATTATAGTTATGAATGAATGTTTTAAATTTCAAATCTACCAGTTTTTTAATGTCAACTTTTAGAACAAATGCAAATGATCTCAAATAATTATTTTGACACAACTCATGAACAAAGAATGAAGAAAGCCATTATTATTATGATTTTCTATATTGCCTGACTTTTTTTATTTTTTTATATATCACTTACACTTTAATTTTTATTTTATTTTGACATCTTCATTTCCTTTTATTATTTAAATTCTTGATGTAATACGTGCTGCCCTGTTTTATTTATGTTGTTGCTTCTGCTTCGATAAATATCCCCTGGGGATGAATAAAGTAATTTATCTTATCTGTATTTATTGTCTTACATTCAAAGTATCAGAAGTCAAAGTATTCAATATGCAGAATCAATAATGATTGAAAAGGTTATAATTATTTTATTAGCATCAGTATTCGTACTGTTTCTTTGTAAATACTGTTTTGGTTGTTTTAAAGCAGATATAGTTTGTATGAACATATTAATCTGTAAACTAGTGAAACCCTGAAATGTGACATAAGATAGAAAGTACTCCAGTAGAGTATCCTGGAGTACTCGAGTACACTGAATACTGCACTTCTAAATGATCAATGAGTAATAATCAGCTATGTTTCTTAATACTTTATCTTTACTGGTTTTAATTCATACGGTCAGCGCTCTGTACGAAGTTTTAATTAATCAAACATTGACATTAAAATTTTTATTGTGGTAAACATTGGTCTTAAGATCTCATTTGTTTTCATCTTCGTGAAACTGGAGCTCGACTTTCATATTTATATGAAGTCCACGGTGGGTAAATTCTTCTTGTGAATCTGCAGCTTTAATGATCTTAACAAGCGTTGATCGTTGATCTGGAATCAAATCATTCCAAAAACACCATCGCCGTTTTCACATTTTAATGAAAAAGTAGAATATCACAGTTGTAACAAACAATATGAAAAGAAAAGACGAGACGGCGTGAAACCAAACGGAAGGTTCAAGTTTTCATTTCCTGTTTCAAGTCAAACTGTTTCCTGTTTCCTTAAAGTATACCATAGCTGCTGTGTGTGTGTGTGTCATTTACCTCCATGTTCAGGAACCATTCAAACATTTTGACTAGTAGTTCAATCCTCAGTAACCTTCATTTCCTGTTTGGCGTGGCATTCAGGAACCTCACGTGAAATCAGGCGTCAAATCAGCTCAAAACAAAAATCCACAAATCAAGGACCGAGAAATGAAGATCAATAAATATCTGAGCGTATTTATATCTTTACTTTTCTCATCGATTGTTTCCCAGTTTTAACCCGCATGTTTGTGGATTCTGTTTTTAATAAAGTTTGTATTGCTCACAATGAGAAAAGAAATCCATCAAAAGTGCTTCAAACAACTGTGATTGGTTTAAAGTCAAGATAAGCTCTGTGATTGGTCTAAAGCTCGGGAGTCTGTATTCTTTATGAGGTTATGATTTTTAGATTATTTGCCACTTCTGTGTTGTATTGGGTCGAGAATCAGATATGGAAAGCAAGAAGGGTCATTTTATTTAAATAAAGGCCCCAGTTGTTGAATTTATTAAACTTTAGATTGAAACAAAGACAAATGTTGAAGAACTCCAGACCTATCAAGTCTACATGTAAACACACATACGTGTGTGTTTCACCAGTTCAGACACCGTGGAAATAATTTGTCAGGGAAAAAACAAAGTTCACGTTATTGTAAAAATGTGCATCAGCGTTGAGCTTCATGTCATTTCAGATAAACTCAGAAATGTTTTATATACACAAAAAACCTTTGATATATATAAAACCTTTCAGAGTTGCTCCGTGGCTGTGAGGCTCATCACGGAGAGCTCGTCTCCCGGTGGTGGAGAGCAGCGACTCAGCATCTCGTGGACAAACGGGGACCGACGTCGTGACTTTGTCAACGTTCCGTGAACCGGAACAAAAATGTAAATAAAAAAACAAAAGCTGGTATTTCCCGTTTAATGAGTTCATTGTTGGTTTGAAAGTAGAAGCCGACGCCACAGAGAGCCGGGAGCTGCTCGTCCCGTCCCGTCCCAGACCCGGCCCGGCCTACAGGTCTGTCCGTGCGCTGGCGGCTGCCGGGGCGTACCTGGGCATGAGCTCCGTGATCTTGCGGATGAAGTCGTTCTTCTCGGCGCAGCCTTTGCACGACTCGTCCCAGACCTCCAGGATCTTCTTCAGGTCCTTCACCCTCAGCTTCCTCAGGTCCACCGTGGTCAGGTCCAGCTGCTTGTCTGCACACACACACACACACATCAGCAGAGGCCTTTGGGTCTCCTCCTCCTCCTCCTCCTCCTCCTCCTCCTCCTCCTCCTCACCGTATTTCAGGTCACAGATCTGTCCGTCCTTCTTCCTCAGCTTCTCACAGATCTTGACCACGGGGACGTGGTGGCTGAGCGGCCTCGACACCTCGTTGATCATCTTGGTGGCGGCGTCGCTGGTCGCCCCGATGTAGTAGCACTGAGGAGAGAGGAGGCGAGGGCAGAGGAAGCGTCACAAGGAGGCGAGAGCAGAGGGAGGGTCACAAGGAGGTGAGAGCAGAGGGAGCGTCACAAGGAGGCGAGAGCTAAGGGAGCATCACAAGGAGGCGAGAGCAGAGGGAGCGTCACAAGGAGGCGAGAGCAGAGGGAGCGTCACAAGGAGGCGAGAGCTAAGGGAGCATCACAAGGAGGCGAGAGCAGAGGGAGCGTCACAAGGAGGCGAGAGCAGAGGGAGCGTCACAAGGAGGCGAGAGCAGAGGGAGCATCACAAGGAGGCGAGAGCAGAGGGAGCATCACAAGGAGGCGAGAGCTAAGGGAGCATCACAAGGAGGCGAGAGCAGAGGGAGAGGAGGAAAAAAAAGTACTGCTTCATGTATATAGAGGGGTGTTACCTTGTCTCCTTTCCTCACTGATCCCTTTATTTCCTCCGTCCTTCCTTTTTACACCTTTTCCTCATTGCCTTTCTTACGAAGCGGTTCTCCTGAATACTTACGAAGCGGTTCTCCTAAATACTAACGAAGCGGTTCTCCTGAATACTTACGAAGCGGTTCTCCTGAATACTTACGAAGCGGTTCTCCCGAATACTAACGAAGCGGTTCTCCCGAATACTTACGAAGCGGTTCTCCCGAATACTTACGAAGCGGTTCTCCCGAATACTTACGAAGCGGTTCTCCCGAATACTTACGAAGCGGTTCTCCCGAATACTTACGAAGCGGTTCTCCCGAATACTTACGAAGCGGTTCTCGAATACTAAGCGGTTCTCCTGAATACTTACGAAGCGGTTCTCCTGAATACTTACGAAGCGTTTCTCCTGAATACTTACGAAGCGGTTCTCCTGAATACTTACGAAGCGGTTCTCCTGAATACTTCACGGCGGTTCTCCTGAATACTTCTGCGGTTCTCCTGAATACTTACGAAGCGGTTCTCCTGAATACTTACGAAGCGTTTCTCCTGAATACTTACGAAGCGGTTCTCCTGAATACTTACGAAGCGGTTCTCCTGAATACTTACGAAGCGGTTCTCCTGAATACTTACGAAGCGGTTCTCCTGAATACTTACGAAGCGGTTCTCCTTGCCCTTGGCGTCCCGGCAGCTCTTCACGACGGCCTTCTCGATGTCCGCGCTGTTGAAGTTCACCTTGTCGTCCTCCAGCGACCGGTACAGCTTCCCCAGGAAGGTCACGCACACTGAGGGGCGGGAGCGTGAGACACTGGTGCATTGTGGGAGTTTACCTCGGGCTCCGGGTTACAGAACAAGTGACATCACTTCTACGACTCTTGAGACGTTTTCAAAGCGGCTGAGGTCATCGACACATTCCTAAATGTCAGGAACACAACTGGACCCCACCGCTCACCTGGAGCTCAGAGCGCCACTCGCTCCACCTGAGAACACTGCTGTGGTGTTGTTGTTGTTGTTGTGAATAAACAGCCGAGCCTCTTGGACTCTGAGGAGCAGGAATATCCTACGGTATGTTTAACCTGTATTTCCACTTGCATTACGTCTCTATTATAAACTACGCGTTCATCAGTTGGTATTTAGCGCCTGTGGTTATTGATTTTGTAAATGTTGCCATGGAACACATCATTTTAATGATCATATTTTAAATACCATGGACTCAGATGTGGAGATATTATCAAGCGTCTTATGAATTTAAATGTTTTGTGAATAAAATGAAACCTTTGGCCATGTTGCTGCCACAGAGGACCTGATCAGCAGATTACTCGATGCCAATCAATACTAGTTAGCGCCTCATCACAGCACCGAGGACATCCGGGTTACTTCAACAGATGCTGAACACGCAACGTTTGGTTTTACATTCGTTGCGTATTTGGCCGGAAATAAAAAACGTTGCTAATTATATGATTTAGAATTAAAATCCAGAGTTTATGCATCAAAACGCAGATGTGTGTATTTAGAATGACGTCTACTTATTACAGTCCGATGCATCACGCACGCGCACACACACACGCACACGCCTACCTTCACAGTCGCCTTCTCTCAAGGCTTCGCCGGAACCGGGAAACAGAGCGAGCGCGAGCGCCACCGACAGCCCGCTTAACGACAACATGTTCGGTTAACTCAGATGAAGTGATCTGACGTCTCCGCGTCGGTGGTTCGTGTCGGTGGTTCGTGTCGGTGGTTCGTGTCGGTGGTTCGTGTCGGTGGCTGCTGCTGCTTCGAGACGGACGCCGGTAAACTGCTCCGACTGGGGGGCTCTTTTCTTTTCTTCCGGTGCTGCGTCACACTAGGTCGGCGCCTCATTGGTCGAGAGGCACGACACTTCCGGTGGGCCTCCACGCATTCTCCTCCGATTGGACGGAGGCTCAAGGTTCCGGGAGCAACGTCCAGTTGGCGCCGTCTGATTGGTCCACGGCCTGCCACGTGCTCCCGTGAAGCGTTCCCAGGTTTTGGGACGGCTGTGATGTAAGAACTTTGTTTCTCAGGGAAACCGAGACGAGTCCTTCTTCTGATTGAAGAAACACAAAGAATTGATGATTGCAGAGAAAATAAATAGGTGATTGTGAATGAATAATAAATATAATTTATGTATATATATGTATATATAAATATATATCGAGATATATGTACAAATGTATATATATATTTATATATATATATATATATAAATGTATATATACATATATATATTTATATATATATGTAATTGTTATCATAATTATAATACACTAATTCAAGGGTGCTCACACTTTTTCAGCATGCGAGCTACTTATTATGTGACCAAGTCAAGGCGATCGACCGACGGGGGGGGGGGCTAGTAAGTGTGCTCACCTGCCGCGCGCGAGCCGAGAAGAGACACGTAGAGACAGAAATGACGTGCTTCTGCTGTAATGTGACGCTATAGAGAAAGTGACAGGGGGGCGGGCCAATTTTTGTTTATGTCATGCGATCTACCAATACTACGCCGCGATCGACTGGCAGGTCGCCGGATCGACCGGTCGATCGCGATCGACGTATTGAGCACCCCTGACTAATAGAACAAATTAAATTCTAAAAGAAAACAGCGCCATCAAGCGACCATAGAGGTGTAAAACAGTTTAAAGATAATTCAGTTTCAAAATCAAGAAATAATAGAAAAGAAAAGATAAAAGTAAAGAAAACAGGAGGAGCAAGAAATGTTAAATGTGACAAATGATTTGTTTGTGAGGGAGAGGCTGCAAGTTTATACAATTAAAATGTCACTAATAAGAAATACTCACAAACATATTATTTTGTGTACGTCTTTCTAGAGTTTACAAGAGAATTTGCAGGTTTTGTATATATATATATCTCCCTCACAAACAAACCATTTGTCACATTTAACATTACTTGCTCTTCCTGTTTTTTTTACTTTTATCTTTTCTTTTCTATTATTTCTTGATTTTGAAACTGAATTATCTTTAAACTGTTTTACACCTCTATGGTCGCTTGATGGCGCTGTTTTCCTTTATAATTTTGTTTTTTATATAAGTGTATTATAATTATGATAATAATTACAGATATATTTAAAGATATACATATATAAATGTAGATATACATACATATGCACTTATGTATACATAAATATATATGTTTATATATTTATATAAATGTGTATATATATTAGTGCTGTGAAAAATAACGCGTTCTGATTAAATTACAGGATTAATTAGTTACAAAATGTTAACGCATTTAACGCATGCGCAGAATGAGCTTCCAATCCGTCTGTTGTTGGTCGTCTCTCCAGCAGCGCGTCATTCTGTCTCTACCTGTCAACAACTTTGGTGAGCAAGTTATGTGCATCCCTGTGTATAAATGTATTGTAACGTCTCGGACGTTATGGACTGATGACACGGAGACGGGACGACGTTATGACTCCTTCTTTATTGAGCATCCACCGACAGCGTGCTTCTCTCAGCTCAGCAGCTCCAACGTCAACAACCACAGTTTCCGTCAACCAACCTTAACTTCCCGTTTCCCAACAGGTTAACCCCGCCTCCCCTCTACTCCGCCAATCACAGGTCCGCCACCTCGACCAGCACGCACGGTGCCACACTGATTGACAGCCACTTCACAGGGTCGCTACAGTATATATCCGTTTTTTGTCATAAATCTTTATGTTCTCACAAAAATATACCGAGAATATCGGTAATATGTGATTAATCATGATTAATCCACAGAAACCTGTGATTAACCTGATTACAATTTTTAATCGTTTCACAGCCCTAATATATATATATATATTTATATACATATATAAATGTGTATATTTATATATCTATAAATGTGTATATATTTATATATAGATATATATATATATATTTACATATATATTTATATATATATATATATTTATATAAATGTGTGTATATATATATATATTTATATATATTTTTTACATTATATATTTATATATACACACATTGATATACATATATATAAATGTATAAATATATTTTTATATATTTTTATATATATAAATATATATTTATATATATATTTATATAAATGTGTGTATTTATATATATATATATATATATATTTATATATATATCTCCTCCTCCAGCGGCCTGACGTGTGGGTGTTGTTGTAGCGGTGACGTCACCGGGATGCTGCGGAGTCACTGCGCTGCTCGACTGTAAACAAGAAGAAGGAGCAGAAGAACAACCGTCTCCGGTACTTTGGGCTCGCGTTAACTACCGGGAGTCGTTCCGGTATTCTGGGTGCTTTTAGAATACATATATATATATATATATATATATACGTATACATACGTCGGTTCTATGTGAAGTATTTAAAGACACGGTTCCGTGCTTTCGTCTCTCAGCTAGCTTTAACCGTCGTTAGCTCGTCAAAGTCCACCGGAGGGAAACAGCGTTAATGCCCCGGGTTCACCGGGCACACCGGCCCCTCTGCACCGCGACCCTGACACCCTGAACCGTGAGTGTCACGCCTTCGTGCTTCCACGGGGAAATGTTATTGACCAGCTTTAAAAACAACGACCTGCAGCCATTTAGCTTAGCAGGTAGTTAGCATAGCAGCTAGTTAGCTTAGCGGGCTAAAGTGACGTCAGGGTGTTTATAAAAATCACTGTTCAGAAAGAGTGATATTTATACATGAAGGCAAGAAATACAACAGTTTAAAAATGCACATTATATACAAAATATAAGAAGAAGAAAAATGCACATAATATATGCACAATATATAGAACCAATATAATAAGAAAAATGCATTATATATATATATATATACACACAACATATAATATAAAAATAAAAAAACTGCTAAATATTAAGAAAGAATTAAAAGGAAAAATGCACAATATATAGACAAATAGAATAAAATTATAAGAAACATGAACAATATATTAAGAATAGAATAATGAGAACAATTCTATTCACAATATATAAGATAGAATAATATTAAGTTAACTCACTATGATATTTTTTTACTTGATTTCTAACAGTTTATTGAAACATGTCAGATCAACTTTCAACTTAATAGTTTAGTTACAATTTACTTTGACTGCATGTTGTTGTTGTTGTTGTTGTTGTTATTGAGTGTGCTCCTCCTGCTGCAGCTGGGCGGCGCGCCTCCTCCCACCATGGAGGCCGGAGGGAAGGACTGCGAGGAGGAGACGCTGCAGACGGCCTTCAAGAAGCTCCGGGTGGACGCCGGCAGGTGAGGAGCGTCTCCATGGTTACGACCAGTCATCAGTTATTACCATTTACATCCTCACAAAACATATGAGATGCTTCCCAACATATCAGGTGTCTTGATTCTATGAGTTTTGATGAGATAATTATATTATATAATATAGTATAATATAATATAGTATAGTATAATATAGTATAGTATAATATAATCGTCTCATCACAACGTGGGACCAACACGCGTCCACGATGTCCTTTGGTTTGTTTGTGTGGCAACAACAAAGTCACCTGCCAGTGGAGGAGGCCCGCTTCAGGGTCCAGGCCCGCTGGTTGATGCTCTCCGTCTCCCCTCCAGTCTCCCCGGAGGCGTGAGCGCGGCGGAGGCGGCGGCGCCGCGCGGCTGTCAAGACGCCAGCGGAGCGAAGCCCAAAGTCGGCCCGCCGAAGGAAAACTGGCACGGGTAAGTTAGAGTGTTCAGAACCAGACCTCATCACTGGCTGAAGAGTCTAACCTCCTCTTCCTCTCTCCTCTTCCTCTCTCCTCTTCCTCGCCTCCATCTTCAGCTCCATGAGGAAGACTTCTCGAGGGGCGTCCAGAACCCAGCGGCGCCGGCGGTCCAAGTCCCCGATCCTCCACCCTCCCAATTTCACCTACTGCAGCGCGGCGGCGCCGTCGACCCCGAGCGGCGGCCTGAAGCACCAGCGGCTGACGGCACCCGAGCCGCCGGAGCCCCGCCCCCCCGCCGCCGACGGGAGAGCGGCGCTCCCGGCGCCCGCCGCGGCCCAGAAGGAGCTCCCGTCCTCGGGCGGCCGCGTCCCCCCTCTGGTGTTTGGCTCTCGCGCCGCGGTGCAAGAGACGGCGGCGGCCTCGACCGCGAGGGACGGAGGATGCCGCGGGGGCGGAGTCCGGCCGGCCGAGGACGGCGCCCGCGGAGGAGCGGAGTCGGCGGCGCCGGCCCAAACACCCGGGGACGCCGCCGACTTCCGCGCGTTGTCCGAGAGCCCCCGCCCGCCCTGCTGCTGCGCCCCGGAGGAGGAGGAGGGGGGGGGCCGCGGCGCCGGGGCTCCGTGCCGCTGCAGGCTCCTCCCCCTCGGCTGGCGCGGCGTGGAGGTGTACTCCTTCACCGGGCTCCGCAGCGCCATGGCCGAGGGCCAGAGGAGCGCGAGCCACAGGACTGTCGCTACCAACAGTAGCGCTGGCTCCTCCTGCCCCTCCTCCTCCTGTTGCTCCTCCTCCTCCTCCTGCTCCTGCTGCTCCTGCTGCTCCTCCTCCTCCCCCCCCCGCTCGTGCTCGGAGCAGGCGCGCTCCTGCGTGGACGACATCACGATCGAGGACCTGTCCGGCTACATGGAGTTCTTCCTCTACATCCCCAAGAAGATGTCCCACATGGCGGAGATGATGTACACTTAACATGTCATGTTCTGAAATCAGGAAACAATAAAGTTTTGTGTTGTTGAAGGAACGGATCGGCACGAGAGATTTAATGTACGACGTGATCTGATTGGTTGAAGTGTTCCCCTCTAATTATTACACGGACAGAAACACATCTAGTTACTGTCGTTGGTTTGATGACGCATTTCAGTTTCTGTTGGCCAGAGAACTGGAGGAGGAGGAGAAGGTCGGTCTGCCCCGAGCGTCGACTGTCAGGCTTCATTTCTTTCAATAAAGAAACTTTGAGCTCAAATGAACGGCTTTTGTTTCTGAGCGTGTTGAAGCTGCATTCTCTCTCCTGACCACCAGGGGGCGCCTCTGGTTGTATAGAAGTATATGCTTCATGTGTTAAAGCTGCCTTCTCTCTCCTGGCCACCAGGGGGCGACTCCTCTGGTTGTATAGAAGTCTATGCTTCATGTGTTAGAGCTGCATTCTCTCTCCTGACCACCAGGGGGCTCCTCTGGTTATATAGAAGTCTATGTTTCATGTGTTAAAGCTGCATTCTCTCTCCTGACCACCAGGGGGCGACTCCTCTGGTTGTATAGAAGTCTATGTTTCATGTGTTAAAGCTGCATTCTCTCTCCTGACCACCAGGGGGCGACTCCTCTGGTTGTATAGAAGTCTATGCTTCATGTGTTAAAGCTGCATTCTCTCTCCTGGCCACCAGGGGGCGACTCCTCTGGTTGTATAGAAGTCTATGCTTCATGTGTTAGAGCTGCATTCTCTCTCCTGACCACCAGGGGCGACTCCTCACATGAGGACTGGCTGAAGGTGAATGATAACCTCGTGGTGCGTTCAGGCTCTGCTCTGTTGATCTGAAGCTGTTTACTAAACTTCATGAACACTAATAATAATAATTAATGTTTTAATGTGTTTTAAGGAAGAAAACATCAAAAACTTTAATAAAGTAAATTTAATATTTTAATGGTTGGTAGACGTCTGGATGGATAATCAATGATCAATAATAACATCTGGGAAGTAAATGTGTTGATCAGAAGAAACAATCCTCTAGTCCTCCCCTAGTCCTCAAGTCCACTAGTTCTCCTCTAGTCCACTAGTCCTCCTCAAGTCCACTAGTTCTCCTCTAGTCCTCCACTAGTCCACTAGTCCTCCACTGGTCCCCATTTGTCCTCCACTAGTCCTCCTCAGTCCACCAGTCCACTAGTCCTCCTCACCAGTCCTCCACCAGTCCACTAGTCCTCCACTAGTCCTCCACTAGTCCTCCTCCTCTCCACTAGTCCTCCAGTCCACTAGTCCTCCACTAGTCCTTCCACTAGTCCTCCTCTGGTCACCAGTCCTCCAGTCCACTAGTCCTCCACTAGTCCTCCCTCCCAGTCCCCTAGTCCTCCTCTAGTCCTCCCCTAGTCCTCCTCTAGTCCTCTAGTCCTCCTCTAGTCCACTAGTCCTCCACTAGTCCACTAGTCCTCCACTAGTCCTCCTCTAGTCCCCTAGTCCTCCTCTAGTCCTCCTCTAGTCCACTAGTCCTCCTCTAGTCCCCTAGTCCTCCTCTAGTCCACTAGTCCCCTAGTCCTCCTCTAGTCCCCTAGTCCTCCTCTAGTCCCCTAGTCCTCCTCTAGTCCCCTAGTCCTCCACTAGTCCACTAGTCCTCCTCTAGTCCTCTAGTCCTCCTCTAGTCCACTAGTCCTCCACTAGTCCCCCAGTCCTCCCAGTCCTCCAGTCCTAGTCATCCACTAGTCCCCTAGTCCTCCTCTAGTCCTCCTCTAGTCCACTAGTCCTCCTCTAGTCCTCCACTAGTCCTCCTCTAGTCCACTAGTCCTCCTCTAGTCCACTAGTCCTCCTCTAGTCCTCCACTAGTCCTCCTCTAGTCCACTAGTCCTCTAGTCCTCCCCTAGTCCTCCACTAGTCATCTAGTCCTCCTCTAGTCCACTAGTCCTCCTCTAGTCTTCCACTAGTCCACTAGTCCTCCACTAGTCCCCTAGTCCTCCTCTAGTCCCCCAGTCCTCCCAGTCCCCAGTCCTCCTCTAGTCCACTAGTCCTCCCCTAGTCCTCCTCTAGTCCACTAGTCCTCCCCTAGTCCTCCTCTAGTCCTCCTCTAGTCCTCCCCAGTCCTCCTCTAGTCCCCTAGTCCCCCAGTCCCTCTAGTCCCCTAGTCCTCCTCTAGTCCTCCTCTAGTCCCCTAGTCCTCCTCTAGTCCTCCTCTAGTCCACTAGTCCTCCACTAGTCCCCTAGTCCTCCTCTAGTCCCCTAGTCCTCCTCTAGTCCCCTAGTCCTCCTCTAGTCCACTAGTCCTCCTCTAGTCCACTAGTCCTCCTAGTCCCCTAGTCCTCCTCTGTCCCCAGTCCTCCAGTCTCCTAGTCCTCCTCTAGTCCCCTAGTCCTCCACTAGTCCTCCTCTAGTCCACTAGTCCTCCTCTAGTCCTCCCCTAGTCCTCCTCTAGTCCTCCTCTAGTCCCCTAGTCCTCCTCTAGTCCTCCACTAGTCCCATAGTCCTCCTCTAGTCCCCTAGTCCTCCTCTAGTCCCCTAGTCCTCCTCTAGTCCCCTAGTCCTCCACTAGTCCCCTAGTCCTCCACTAGTCATCCACTAGTCCTCCACTAGTCCTCTAGTCCACTAGTCCTCCTCTAGTCCACTAGTCCTCCTCTAGTCCTCCCAGTCCCCTCAGTCCTCCTCCAGTCCCTGGTCCTCCTCTAGTCCTCCTCAGTCCCCTAGTCCTCCACTAGTCCTCCCCTAGTCCTCCTCTAGTCCACTAGTCCTCCACTAGTCCCCTAGTCCTCCTCTAGTCCTCCACTAGTCCTCCTCTAGTCCTCCCCTAGTCCTCCACTAGTCCTCCTCTAGTCCTCCCCTAGTCCTCCACTAGTCCTCCTCTAGTCCTCCTCTAGTCCACTAGTCCTCCTCTAGTCCTCCACTAGTCCTCCACTAGTCCCCTAGTCCTCCTCTAGTCCACTAGTCCTCCTCTAGTCCTCCACTAGTCCTCCTCTAGTCCTCTAGTCCACTAGTCCTCCACTAGTCCTCCTCTAGTCCACTAGTCCTCCACTAGTCCCCTAGTCCTCCACAAGTCCCCTAGTCCTCCTCTAGTCCACTCGTCCTCCACTAGTCCCCTAGTCCTCCTCTAGTCCTCCAATAGTCCCCTAGTCCTCCTCTAGTCTTCCACTGTCCTCACTAGTCCTCCTTTAGTCCTCCTCTAGTCCTCCAATAGTCCCCTAGTCCTCCTCTAGTCCACTAGTCCTCCCCTAGTCCTCCACTAGTCCTCCTCTAGTCCTCCTCTAGTCCACTAGTCCTCCACTAGTCCTCCTCTAGTCCTCCCCTAGTCCTCCACTAGTCCTCCTCTAGTCTTCCACTAGTCGTCCACTAGTCCTCTAGTCCTCCTCTAGTCTTCCACTAGTCCTCCACTAGTCCACTAGTCCTCCTCTAGTCTTCCACTAGTCCTCCACTAGTCCACTAGTCCTCCTCTAGTCTTCCACTAGTCCTCTAGTCCTCCTCTAGTCTTCCACTATTCCACTAGTCCTCCACTAGTCCCCTAGTCCTCCTCTAGTCCACTAGTCCTCCTCTAGTCCCCTAGTCCTCCTCTAGTCCCCTAGTCCTCCTCTATTCCCCTAGTCCTCCTATAGTCCTCCTCTAGTCCTCCTCTAGTCCCCTAGTCCTCCTCTAGTCCACTAGTCCTCTAGTCCTCCTCTAGTCCACTAGTCCTCCACTAGTCCCCTAGTCCTCCTCAAGTCCACTAGTTCTCCTCTAGTCCTCCACTAGTCCTCCTCAAGTCCACTAGTTCTCCTCTAGTCCACTAGTCCTCCACTATTTGTCCACTAGTCCTCCTCTAGTCCACTAGTCCTCCTCTAGTCCTTCTCTAGTCCTCCACTAGTCCTCCTCTAGTCCTCCTCTAGTCCACTAGTCCTCCACTAGTCCTCCCCTAGTCCTCCACTAGTCCTCCTCTAGTCCACTAGTCCTCCTCTAGTCCTCCACTAGTCCTCCTCTAGTCCTCCTCTAGTCCTCCACTAGTCCTCTAGTCATCCTCTAGTCCTCCTCTAGTCCACTAGTCCTCCTCTAGTCCTCCCCTAGTCCTCCACTAGTCCTCTAGTCCACTAGTCCTCCTCTAGTCCTCCACTAGTCCTCTAGTCCACTAGTCCTCCACTAGTCCTCCTCTAGTCCTCCCCTAGTCCTCCACTAGTCCCCTAGTCCTCCACTAGTCCCCTAGTCCTCCTCTAGTCCTCCCCTAGTCCTCTAGTCCTCCACTAGTCCTCCTCTAGTCCTCCTCTAGTCCACTAGTCCTCCACTAGTCCTCCTCTAGTCCTCCCCTAGTCCTCCTCTAGTCCACTAGTCCTCCTCTAGTCCTCCCCTAGTCCTCCACTAGTCCCCTAGTCCTCCACTAGTCCTCCTCTAGTCTTCCACTAGTCCTCCTCTAGTCTTCCACTAGTCCTCCTCTAGTCTTCCACTAGACCTCCTCTAGTCGTCCACTAGTCCTCCTCTAGTCTTCCACTAGTCCTCCTCTAGTCTTCCACTAGTCCTCTAGTCCTCCTCTAGTCTTCCACTAGTCCCCTAGTCCTCCTCTAGTCCACTAGTCCTCCTCTAGTCCACTAGTCCTCCTCTAGTCCACTAGTCCCCTAGTCCTCCTCTAGTCCTCCTCTAGTCCACTAGTCCCCTAGTCCTCCTCTAGTCCACTAGTCCCCTAGTCCTCCTCTAGTCCCCTAGTCCTCCTCTAGTCCACTAGTCCTCCCCTAGTCCTCCTCTAGTCCCCTAGTCCTCCTCTAGTCCACTAGTCCTCCCCTAGTCCTCCTCTAGTCCCCTCCTCTAGTCCACTGGTCCCAGTCCTCCTCCAGTCCACTAGTCCCCCAGTCCTCCTCTAGTCCTCCCCTAGTCCTCCTCTAGTCCTCTAGTCCTCCTCTAGTCCACTAGTCCTCCACTAGTCCCCCTCTAGTCCACTAGTCCTCCTCTAGTCCTCCTCTAGTTCACTAGTCCTCCCCTAGTCCTCCACTAGTCCTCCTCTAGTCCCCTAGTCCTCCTCTAGTCCTCCTCTAGTCCACTAGTCCCCTAGTCCTCCT